>NC_056727.1:124115692-124415692 GCF_019279795.1 Protopterus annectens
CATTGACTGCATCTGAGTTTCCATAGATTCCTGTTCCTTCCCTTGCTGTCCAGCTTCAAGTGAACGTTTATACTGGTTTCCTGTGGAAGGCTCCAAAATATCTTCATATGGCACCTGACCAATTGCTTCCCGTTCCACTGGTTTCCTCTTAATTTGGATATCCATTGCTCTATCCTGTTGTGGTTCTTTATGAATTAGATTTTCTACACTGAATCTTTCACTTCTCAGGTACTCCATAACCTCATTTTCTATTTCTTTAACTTCTCCATTATGAATCTCCTTTTCTACTTTTCCACTTTGTCTTCTTATTTTTTGTAATGTAAAGCTTTCCATGTTTGGATTCCTTTGCCTGAATTTCTCTTCAAATATCTTTGGTGCTGCTCTTTTTGTATTGGTTAGTTTTGCTTTCTCCTTTGCATAAATATTACACAATATTAAATCTCTTTTTCTTTACCATGTCCATATTTCTTCTTCAGATGTCTCAAGATCTTCCTGCTTCTCCTTACTTTGGGGACTCACTCCATCATGCTGTGATGTAACCTGTGTTAGATTGTCTACACCAAATCCTTCACTTCGCAGGCACTCCATAACTTCAACTTCTATGTTTTAACTTCTGCTTTACTAATCTTCTTTTCTACATTCCTTCTTTGTGATATTATTTTTTTGCAAAATTTTCCATATCTGGATGCCTTTGCCTGTATTTCTCTTCGAATATCTTTGGGGCTGCCTTCTTTATATTGATTCATTTGGCTTTCTCCTTTGCATAAATATTGCACCATATCAAATCTCTCTTTCTTTCCCATGTGCATATTTCTTTTTTATACTTTTCAAATATCTCTAGGTTTTGTTGTTTATATTTTCGCACTTCCTCAGAGGCTTCTTTTTCCAAACAGATTAAAGTTTCTTGATCTATATACTGTTTTTCACAAATCTGTTGTATTAATGAATACACATTTTTATTTGAAGCTTCTGACAGTTTTTCTTGTGGGAGTATTTTTCTTTCCTCTAATTTCTCTCTTAATTGTTTGGTATATCTTGTGTTTGAAAATTCTGGGCTTTTTGCATAATAGTAGCAATACATAATTTCTTTCTCATCTTCAGTAGTTCATTTTATCATCTTTATGGATCTTCTTTGGCCTATCACTTTTTGTGATCTGCTACTTCCTTCTACAACAGGGGGCAATCATCCCCCCTGGGTCTAGCCTGGCCTGGCCCCATTGTAGTAATGTTTCTGTATTTTGAGGAGTCTACTCTGTCATCTTTTCCAGTTCTAGCACCAGTGCGCCTACTAGGACTGGGCACTTTTTTATCCTGGGTCTTGTGCACCCAGCTATCTTTTTTAATTTTTAACCTACTTCTGTCCATGATATATGCTATATAAATACAATCTATATATCAGTGTTGTCTTGGTGAGATTTTTTGAAAACAGTGTTCACCTCATGAATCTACTCACCAAGACTTGAGGATGAATTCAGTTTCAGCAATACTACATCTTGCTTGCTGACTTATGTCTCCATTCAGACTCCATCAGGGGCGGTCCGTGCTATTGGACTGCCGGACTGCAGCCCCCTCAACTTTAAAATAACAAAAATAAAAATAAATAAATAGAAATTTTTTTTTTTTAAATCGCAGACTTCGCGCATGCGTACTAGTCCAGACTGCTGCTGAGATAGTCTGGAGCATGCGCAGATTGTCTCAGCAGCAGTCCTGACTGGGAAACATGGAGAACAGAGCTCCCAGAAGTCTATTCAGTTTTAAACTGCATAGACTGTCCTGGGAACTCGCTGGGGAAACGCGTCGGGCAGGGTCTGGATTGGAGTGTGCTGCAGTCTCGTTGGGGGAAGATCTCGTGACGGGCAGGGTCAGATGTGTGCGGGTTTTGGATAGGGATCGGATGTGCGATGGTGGTTTACAGGCAGGATTTATTTTATTTCGGACTTATGGACTACAGGTAAGTGTGTGTGTGTGTGTGTGTTTGTGTGTGTGTGTGTGTGCGTGTGTGTGTCAGGTGCAATATACTGATGGTTAGACTCATGGTGGTGTGGTAGGGAATATCTCAGGCTTGAACCCTGTACCTTGTATGCAGGTGTTAAAGACCTGAAGTCCCTACCCACCACCATTTGTAAAATAAATTGCAGATTTTTGCCTCATATTTGATCTGATCTATTCCTCATAATATCTGTGGTTTGTAAATATTGCAATGCTTGATATTTGATGGTGCAGTGGTAGCATTGTTGCCTCACAGCTGCAGGTTCTTGGGTTTGATTCTTGGCTGGGGTGCCTTCTTTGTGGGGGGGTCTGTATCTTCTCCCTGTGTTTGTGTGGGTTTGCTTTTGTGTCCTCCCATGTTACAAAGACATGTCTGCATTATTTCTTCCTGTGCCTCTGCTGAAATTGTTTTTTTTGTTCCAAGTCAGACTGTCCTGATTAATAAATGTTAAATAAAATTGAAAGGCATTTGAATTTCAGACTTCAGGTTTCTGAATGTTTACTTCCTTACATATTTGATGGTGCAGTGGCAGTATTGTTGCCTCACAGCAATAGGTTTTCTGGTTTGATTCTTGGCTGGGGTGCCTTCTGTGTGGAGTCTGCATCTTATCCCTGTGTTTGTGTGGGTTTGCTCTGATGTCCTGCCATTTTACAAAGACATGTGTCTACAGTATTTCTCCCTGGGCCTCTGCTGAAAATTGTTTTGTTCCAGAAGTAAAATTGACAGGCATTTGAATTTCAGACTTCATATTCTTCAGAAAATACATAGTAAAACAACTTTTTATTCTAGCAATAAATATATAGTAACACAACCTTTTATTATAGCAATTTTTTAAGTTTATAAGATGACTATTTGAAATTTGTCCTTATTTTTCGGACTGTAATACCCTGTTATTGTCTTTGTCCAGGTTTTTTGTGCTAAGGTTGACAGCTATGGCAAGAACTGAATTCACTGAATATGTTTGAGGGCTGTATCTCCTCATTACTGGGTTTGTCCAGGTGTTTTGTGCTAAGAGGTTGACAGCTATGGTGAGAACTGAATTCATTAAATGATAGCCATTTAAGTTTCAGTCTTCCTCTCTTTCACAAAGCAGCTGATTTGGTGTAGTGGTATGTTGCTCTTGACTGTTTTGCACAGGGACCTTGGCAGTAAAATGTACGGTGGTAACACAGCATTTTTCTTTCACAAAGCAGGTGATTTGGCATAGTGGTATGTTGTTCTGACTCTTTTACACGGGGACCTTGGCAGTAAAATGTATGGTGATAACACAGCATTTTATTCTAGCAGCTTTCCAAGATTATACAAGGAATGTTTAATGTGTCCCTGGTTTTTGCCCTTTTGACCCACCCCAATAAATTTGGCTTTTTCCAGACTTCTTGTGCTGCGAAGTTGAGATGCAATTGAGTATTGAGTAGATTTTACAAGGAGCTGAGAGCTGCAGGGGAAGAGAAGTTTAGTGCTGATTATGCTAAGTCAGCTCACATTGCTAATAGCACAACAGGTTGTGTACTTGCTTTTGATGCAGAAGGTTGTTGGTTCTACTCCCATAAGGGGTGAATGCTGCCGTACTGAAAGTTAAGATACTAACTATGAGCCTGTTATCAGTTTGCCATCCATTTCCTATTGCAATATTACTAGCTTATTTTTAATGTAATTTAGGCAATTTATTCCTCAGGGGCATCAGACACTTTATTTTTCGATGAAACCATGAAATATAAAGGTGATTGCTAGCAGCAACCTTTTCATTACAGATTTTTTTAACGTGGAATTATTTAGATGACTTTTTTACTACTTCAGAGATTGTGCATATTTATTGATAATGGTGGACTGTAGAATTGTGCATATTTACTGATAATAGTGGACTGTAGAAGTTTGAGTAGACTTTTATGATGGAAATGTTCTGAATTGGGCAGTTTTGTTTCATTGTTTATTGGAAAAATGTTCAAAGCAATAGGAAGGTGTATCAAAGAGCACATGTGTGTTTCATATGCAAGGGGCCTATGATTTGAAAACAGCCCAGAATTAATTTTTATCTGCCACGGGTAAAATGTATTTTCTTTGAATGTGGGTTTTAATGTTGTTTCAATGAATGTGAGTTTCAAGGGCAGAGAAGTTTTAATGCCAAGTTTGTTTAGCAGATGTCTTAGTGTTTGTGCTGTAAAATGCAAAATAAAACTTTCAAATGAAGTTCAAATCATCATAGAAGTAAATCAGTATGCACATTAGTGTTTATGGTAAATGGAGTGAAATAGCAAAGTAATGGATGATTGGAATGGCTGCAGGGGGAGGCTCCATTCGACCATGGTTTTGTGAGGGGGAAGGGCGGCAAGCTTAGGCAGCCCCAGCTGAACTATACCTCCCAACTGTCCAGATTTTCAAAGAATGAATAGATTTTTTGCTTCTTATTTTTGGTTTGTTCCTCATAAAATTTGTGGTTTTCTGGCAAATCATTTAGGAATTAAGTCACTAAATAATGACACACTAGTTTCAGACTTCATAACCTTCAGAAAAATGCATGCTAAAGTAAGACCTGTACTATCAACGGTCCCAGTTTATACAAGAGCAATTTTTAGTACTGTTTATATGTTCCCCCAATATATTTGGCCTTGTCCAGATTTATTGCATTAACAGGTTGAGAGGTACATGCAAATAAATTGCTTTATAGAATTAGGCATATCCAAACCTCTCAACTGTCCCTGATTTTGGCTCAAAATGTTGCTCTTCCCCTAATGATCCCTCTGCAAAATAGCAATTTTGGAAGAAAACATGGAGGGTTTATAATTAAGAAATAACTGTAATAATCAGATTACTTTTATTTCAGAAATGCATGTAGATTATTTTATTTTGTCAGCTGCTCAAGTTAGCAGTACTAATATTAAAGTGTCCCTTCTTTGACAGGTTCCTAGCTGTATTGTGTTGCTATTTTATATTTTTACATCACATTTTTGGTCCATTTTTCATAAAATTGTGTTTTTTGGCAAATTAGTGACAAATAATTAAAGACTGAAGTTAGAAAATAATGACAGACATTTGAGTTTCAGATTTCATACCATTCAGAAAATTCATACTAATGCAAGACCTCTATTAGCTTTCTAAGTTTATAAGAGCAATATTTTAAAAATTGTACTTATTTTTGGGCCTTTTTCCCATTTCTTTGTATGGCTTTGTCCAGATTTCTTGCTCTGAGGTTGAGAGGTATGACAAATGTGTCAGGGCCATCACAAGTCAGCCAGAGACATTTCAAACTGTGACATACTTGTTGCACCCCACTCCCCCATGTAGTGACTCTGGATGTGTCGAAGCAAGGCAAGGAGTAGTTATGCAATGTAAATGTGCAGAGAATCCCACCCATCCAAGGTAGACACAAGTACTAGAGTGGCTTTTCATCTGTCCTTGATTTTTCTAGAATGGTCTGGTTTCTGTCATATTTTTTGTACTGTTGATTTATGCTTATTACTCAAAGTGACTGTTGCTCTGTGTTTAAGTAGCAATACTTTAATGACCATCAGGTAAGCTTGGCTGAGATTGCAAGATGCAAGCAAGCTTTAATAAGCATACTGTTAAAGAATTGCCAGCATTGAAAGCCTTTCTGTTGCCATGTAGAGAATACTTAACTAGATAATGTATAAGCCTTGGGTATTGAAATGTATATGCCAGTATTTGTAATAAAGGACAGAATTACATTATTTTAAGAGTCTCATTACACTTGGAGACTTTCAGTCATCTCTGCAGGCTTTACCCGTAATCCGAATGCCAATCGCGTGGTCCATAACCTGTACAGTAATCCTTTTAAGCAATGTATCTTGAGCTTATTTCTTGTTTGCTTTTCATTTTTTTACTTTGATCATGTTTTCCCCATGAAACAAGTAGGTGTCAGGCAACAGGTCTTTTTTTGGATAAGGAACATTTTTACAAGTGGGGGCATCAGAGATTTCTACTTTCAGCATGTTACTTGTTACTTTAATAAAGCTGAATATAAATTATAATTACAACTGCAGTGCAAGCAGTTTTTTGAGTTGAGTGCTGCTTGTTTTTCTTATACTTGATTTTGACTGGCATTCCATTAATGTATTTAAAAAAAGTAATTTATTTTTTCATGCTTCACAACCTTTTTTGTTTCCATCTAGATATTAAGGTGTCATGCAGCCAATGCATTGAAATATTTTTATTCTTCTACACTTCATTTTGTCTTGATTGGACTCTCACAATGACGGTTTGGCACCCAGGGCAGTATATTTAGTTTTTGTGGTTTGCTACTACAGGTGTGTGTGTGTGTGTGGTAGGGAATACCTCAGGTTTGAACCCTGTACCGTGTATGCAGGTGTTAAAGACCTGAATTCCCTACCCACCACCATTTGTAAAAAAAAATTGCAGATTTTTGCCTCATATTTGATCTGATCTATTCCTCATAATATCTGTGGTTTGTAAATATTGCAATGCTTGATATTTGATGGTGCAGTGGTAGCATTGTTGCCTCACAGCTGCAGGTTCTTGGGTTTGATTCTTGGCTGGGGTGCCTACTTTGTGGGGGGTCTGTATCTTCTCCCTGTGTTTGTGTGGGTTTGCTTTTGTGTCCTCCCATGTTACAAAGACATGTCTGCATTATTTCTTCCTGGGCCTCTGCTGAAAATTGTTTTTTTGTTCCTAGTCAGACTGTCCTGATTAATAAATGTTAAATAAAATTGACAGGCATTTGAATTTCAGACTTCAGGTTTCTGAATGTTTACTTCCTTACATATCTGATGGTGCAGTGGCAGTATTGTTGCCTCACAGCTATAGGTTTTCTGGTTTGATTCTTGGCTGGGGTGCCTTCTGTGTGGAGTCTGCATCTTATCCCTGTGTTTGTGTGGGTTTGCTCTGATGTCCTGCCATTTTACAAAGACATGTGTCTACAGTATTTCTCCCTGGGCCTCTGCTGAAAATTGTTTTTGTTCCGTCAGAAGTAAAATTGACAGGCATTTGAATTTCAGACTTCATATTCTTCAGAAAATACATAGTAAAACAACTTTTTATTCTAGCAATACATATATAGTAACACAACCTTTTATTATAGCAATTTTTTAAGTTTATAAGATGACTATTTGAAATTTGTCCTTATTTTTCGGACTGTAATACCCTGTTATTGTCTTTGTCCAGGTTTTTTGTGCTAAGGTTGACAGCTATGGCAAGAACTGAATTCACTGAATATGTTTGAGGGCTGTATTCCCTCATTACTGGGTTTGTCCAGGTTTTTTGTGCTAAGAGGTTGACAGCTATGGTGAGAACTGAATTCATTAAATGATAGCCATTTAAGTTTCAGCCTTCCTCTCTTTCACAAAGCAGCTGATTTGGCGTAGTGGTATGTTGCTCTTGACTGTTTTGCACAGGGACCTTGGCAGTAAAATGTACGGTGGTAACACAGCATTTTTCTTTCACAAAGCAGGTGATTTGGCATAGTGGTATGTTGTTCTGACTCTTTTACACGGGGACCTTGGCAGTAAAATGTATGGTGATAACACAGCATTTTATTCTAGCAGCTTTCCAAGATTATACAAGGAATGTTTAATGTGTCCCTGGTTTTTGCCCTTTTGACCCACCCCAATAAATTTGGCTTTTTCCACACTTTTTGTGCTGCGAAGTTGAGATGCAATTGAGTATTGAGTAGATTTTACAAGGAGCTGAGAGCAGCAGGGGAAGAGAAGTTTAGTGCTGATTATGCTAAATCAGCTCACATTGCTAATAGCACAACAGGTTGTGTACTTGCTTTTGATGCAGAAGGTTGTTGGTTCTACTCCCATAAGGGATGAATGCTGCCGTACTGAAAGTTAAGATACTAACTATGAGCCTGTTATCAGTTTGCCATCCATTTCCTATTGCAATATTACTAGCTTATTTTTAATGTAATTTAGGCAATTTATTCCTCAGGGGCATCAGACACTTTATTTTTCGAAGAAACCATGAAATATAAAGGTGATTGCTAGCAGCAAACTTTTCATTACGGATTTATTTAACGTGGAATTATTTAGATGACTTTTTTACTACTTCAAAGATTGTGCATATTTACTGATAATGGTGGACTGTAGAATTGTGCATATTTACTGATAATAGTGGACTGTAGAAGTTTGAGTAGACTTTTATGATGGAAATGTTCTGAATTGGGCAGTTTTGTTTCATTGTTTATTGGAAAAATGTTCAAAGCAATAGGAAGGTGTATCAAAGAGCACATGTATGTTTCATATGCAAGGGGCCTATGATTTGAAAACAGCCCAGAATTAATTTTTATCTGCCACGGGTAAAATGTATTTTCTTTGAATGTGGGTTTTAATGTTGTTTCAATGAATGTGAGTTTCAAGGACAGAGAAGTTTTAATGCCAAGTTTGTTTAGCAGATGTCTTAGTGTTTGTGCTGTAAAATGCAAAATAAAACTTTCAAATGAAGTTCAAATCATCATAGAAGTAAATCAGTATGCACATTAGTGTTTATGGTAAATGGAGTGTAATAGCAAAGTAATGGATCATTGGAATGGCTGCAGGGGGAGGCTCCATTTGACCATGGTTTTGTGAGGGGGAAGGGCAGCAAGCTTAGGCAGCCCCAGCTGAACTATACCTCCCAACTGTCCAGATTTTCAAAGAATGAATAGATTTTTTGCTTCTTATTTTTGGTTTGTTCCTCATAAAATTTGTGGTTTTCTGGCAAATCATTTAGGAATTAAGTCACTAAATAATGACACACTAGTTTCAGACTTCATAACCTTCAGAAAAATGCATGCTAAAGTAAGACCTGTTCTATCAACGGTCCCAGTTTATACAAGAGCAATTTTTAGTATTGTTTATATGTTCCCCCAATATATTTGGCCTTGTCCAGATTTATTGCATTAACAGGTTGAGAGGTACATGCAAATAAATTGCTTTATAGAATTAGGCATATCCAAACCTCTCAACTGTCCCTGATTATGGCTCAAAATGTTGCTCTTCCCCTAATGATCCCTCTGCAAAATAGCAATTTTGGAAGAAAACATGGAGGGTTTATAATTAAGAAATAACTGTAATAATCAGATTACTTTTATTTCGGAAATGCATGTAGATTATTTTATTTTGTCAGCTGCTCAAGTTAGCAGTACTAATATTAAAGTGTCCCTTCTCTGACAGGTTCCTAGCTGTATTGTGTTGCTATTTTATATTTTTACATCACATTTTTGGTCCATTTTTCATAAAATTGTGTTTTTTTGGCAAATTAGTGACAAATAATTAAAGATTGAAGTTAGAAAATAATGACAGACATTTGAGTTTCAGATTTCATACCATTCAGAAAATTCATACTAATGCAAGACCTCTATTAGCTTTCTAAGTTTATAAGAGCAATATTTTAAAAATTGTACTTATTGTTGGGCCTTTGTCCCATTTCTTTGTATGGCTTTGTCCAGATTTCTTGCTCTGAGGTTGAGAGGTATGGCAAATGTGTCAGGGCCATCACAAGTCAGCCAGAGACATTTCAAACTGTGACATACTTGTTGCACCCCACTCCCCCATGTAGTGACTCTGGATGTGTCGAAGCAAGGCAAGGAGTAGTTATGCAGTGTAAATGTGCAGAGAATCCCACCCATCCAAGGTAGACACAAGTACTAGAGTGGCTTTTCATCTGTCCTTGATTTTTACAGAATGGTCTGGTTTCTGTCATATTTTTTGTACTGTTGATTTATGCTTATTACTCAAAGTGACTTTTACTCTGTGTTTAAGTAGCAATACTTTAATGACCATCAGGTAAGCTTGGCTGAGATTGCAAGATGCAAGTAAGCTTTAATAAGCATACTGTTAAAGAATTGCCAACATTGAAAGCCTTTCTGTTGCCATGTAGAGAATACTTAACTAGATAATGTATAAGCCTTGGGTATTGAAATGTATATGCCAGTATTTGTAATAAAGGACAGAATTACATTATTTTAAGAGTCTCATTACACTTGGAGACTTCCAGTCATCTCTGCAGGCTTTACCCATAAACCGAATGCCAATCGCGTGGTACATAACCTGTGCAGTAATCCTTTTAAGCAATGTATCTTGAGCTTATTTCTTGTTTGCTTTTCATTTTTTACTTTGATCATGTTTTCCCCATGAAACAAGTAGGTGTCAGGCAGCAGGTCTTTTTTTGGATAAGGAACATTTTTACAAGTGGTGGCATCAGAGATTTCTACTTTCAGCATGTTACTTGTTACTTTAATAAAGCTGAATATAAATTATAATTACAACTGCAGTGCAAGAAGTGGTTTGAGTTGAGTGCTGCTTGTTTTTCTTATACTTGATTTTGACTGGCATTCCATTAATGTATTTAAAAAAAAGTAATTTATTTTTTCATGCCTCACAACCTTTTTTGTTTCCATCTAGATATTAAGCTATCATGCAGCCAATGCATTGAAATATTTTTATTCTTCTACACTTCATTTTGTCTTGACTGGACTCTCATAATGATGGTTTGGCACCCAGGGCAGTATATTTAGTTTTTGTGGTTTGCTACTACAGGTGTGTGTGTGTGTGTGTGTGTGTGTGTGTGTGGTGGGTAGGGAATACCTCAGGCTTGAAGCCTGTACCGTGTATGCAGGTGTTAAAGACCTGAATTCCCTACCCACCACCATTTGTAAAAAAAAATTGCAGATTTTTGCCTCATATTTGATCTGATCTGTTCCTCATAATATCTGTGGTTTGTAAATGTTGCAATGCTTGATATTTGATGGTGCAGTGGTAGCATTGTTGCCTCACAGCTGCAGGTTCTCAGGTTTGATTCTTGGCTGGGTTGCCTTCTCTGTGGGGTCTGTATCTTCTCCCTGTGTTTGTGTGGGTTTGCTTTTGTGTCCTCCCATGTTACAAAGACACGTCTGCATTATTTCTTCCTGGGCCTCTGCTGAAAATTTTTTTTGTTCCATGTCAGACTGTCCTGATTAACAAATGTTAAATAAAATTGACCGGCATTTGAATTTCAGACTTCAGGTTTCTGAATGTTTAATTCCTTGCATATTTGATGGTGCAGTGGTAGTATTGTTGCCTCACAGCTATAGGTTTTCTGGTTTGATTCTTGGCTGGGGTGCCTTCTGTGTGGAGTCTGCATCTTATCCCTGTGTTTGTGTGGATTTGCTCTGGTGCCCTGTCATTTTACAAAGACGTGTCTGCAGTATTTCTCCCTGGGTCTCTGCTGAAAATTGTTTTTGTTCTGTCAGCAGTAAAATTGACAGGCATTTGAATTTCATACTTCATGTTCTACAGAAAATACATAGTAACACAACCGTAACACAACCTTTTATTCTAGCAATTTTCTAAGTTTATAAGATGAATATTTGAAATTTGTCCCTATTTTTGGGACTGTAGTCCCCGATTATTGGCTTCATCCAGGTTTTTTGTGCTAAGGTTGACAGCTATGGCAAGAACTGAATTCACTGAATATGTTTGAGGGCTGTATTCCCTCATTACTGGGTTTGTCCATGTGTTTTGTACTAAGAGGTTGACAGCTATGGTGAGAACTGAATTCACTAAATGATAGCCATTTAAGTTTCAGTCTTCCTCTCTTTTACAAAGCAGCTGATTTGGTGTAGTGGTATGTTGCTCTGACTGTTTTGCACAGGGACCTTGGCAGTAAAATGTATGGTGGTAACACAGCATTTTATTCTAGCAACTTTCCAAGATTATACAAGCAATGTTTAATGTGTCCCTGGTTTTTGGGCTTTTGACCCCCCCCCAATACATTTTAGCTTTTTCCAGTTTTCTTGTGCTGCGAAGTTCAGATGCAGTTGAGTATTGAGTAGATTTTACAAGGAGATGAGAGCTGCAGGGGAACAGAAGTTTAGTGTTGCTTAAGTGAAGTTGGTTTGCCTTGTTAATAGCACAACAGGTTGTGTACTTGCTTTTGATGCAGAAGGCTGTGGGTTCTACTCCCACAAGGGGTGGATGCTGCCGTACTGAGAATGTTCTCCTTGGTGAAGATACTAACTATGAGTCTGTTATCAGTTTGCCATCCATTTCCTCTTGCAATATTACTGACTTATTTTTTTAATGTAATATAGGCAATTTATTCCTGAGGGGCAACAGACACTTTATTTTTCGATGAAACCATGAAATATAAAGGTGTTTGCTAGCAGCAACCTCTTCATTATTTACAGATTTCTTTAATGTGGAATTATTTAGATGACTTTTACTTCTTCAGAGATTGTGCATATTTACTGATAATGGACTGTAGAATTGTGCATATTTACTGATAATGGACCGTAGAATTGTGCATATTTACTGATAATGGACTGTAGAATTGTGCATATTTACTGATAATGGTGGACTGTAGAATTGTGCATATTTACTGATAATGGTGGACTGTAGAATTGTGCATATTTACTAATAATGGTGGACTGTAGAATTGTGCATATTTACTAATAATGGTGGACTGTGGAAGTCTGAGTAGACTTTTATGATAAATGTTCTGAACTGGGCAGTTTTGCCATTATGGGTGTGTGCATTTTGTTTCATTGCTTACTGGAAAAATGTTCAAAACAAATTTAAAATGCCCTCTAACAACTGTACTGTATTGTACAAGGAATATAATTTAGTACAGTGAGGAAGGTGTATCAAAGAGCACACGTATGTTTCATATGCAAGGGGCCTATGATTTGAAAACAGCACCAAATTAATCTTTATCTGCCACTGGCAAAATGTATTTTCTTTGAATGTGGGTTTCAATGCTGATTCAATGAATGTGAGTTTCAAGGGCAGAGAAGTTTTAATGCTAAGTTTTCATTGTGAGACTGCATTGCTTTGTTTAGCAGATGACTTAGTGTTTGCACTGTAAAATACAAAATAAAACTTTCAAATGAAGTCCAACTCATCATAGAAGTAAAGCAGTATGCACATTAGTGTTTATGGTAAATGGAGTGAAATAGCCAAGTAATGGTTCATTGGAATGGCTGCAGAGGCTCCATTCAGCCATGATTTTGTCAGGGGGGGGAAGGGCAGCAAACTCAGACAGGCCCAGCTGAACTATACCTCCCAACTGTCCAGATTTTCAAAGAATGAATAGATTTTTGCTTCTTATTTTTGGTTTGCTCTTCATAAAATTTGTAGTTTTCTGGCAAATCATTTAGGAATTAAGTCACTAAATAATGATACACTGAGTTTCAGACTTCATAACCTTCAGAAAAATGCATGCTAAAGTAAGAACTGTTATTCTATCAACTGTCTCAATTTATACAAGAGCAATTTTTAGTACTGTTTATATGTTCCGCCAATATATTTGGCCTTGTTCAGATTTACTGCATTAACAGGTTGAGAGGTACATGCAAATAAATTGCTTTATAGAATTAGGCATAGCCAACCTCTCAACTGTCCCCGATTTTGGCTCAAAATGTTGCTCTTCCCCCTAGTAATCCCTCCATAAAATAGCAATTTTGGAAGAAAACATGGAGGGTTTACAATTAAGAAATAACTGTAATAATCAAAGTTATAGATTACTTGAAATGCATGTAGATTCTTTTATTTTGTCAGCTGCTCAAGTTAGCAGTACTAATATTAAAGTGTCCCTTCTTTGACAGGTTCACAGCTGTATTGTGTGGCTATTTTATATTTTTGCATCACATTTTTGGTCCATTTTCATAAAATTGTGTTTTTGGCAAATTAGTGACAAATCACTAAAGACTGAAGTTAGAAAATAATGACAGACATTTGAGTTTCAGATTTTATACCCTTCAGAAAATTCATACTAATGCAAGACCTATTCTATTATCTTTCTAAGTTTATTAGAGCAATATTTAAAAATTGTCCTTATTTTTGGGCCTTTGTCCCACTTCTGTGTATGGCTTTGTCCAGATTTCTTGCTCTGAGGTTGAGAGGTATGACAAATGTGTCAGGGCCATCACAGTCAGCCAGAGACATTTCAAATTGTGACATACTTGTTGCACCCCACTCCCCCATGTGGTGACTCTGGATGTGTCCAAGCAAGGCAAGGAGAAGTTATGCAGTGTAAATGTGCAGTGTGTCCCCCCATCCAAGGTAGACACAAGTACTACAGTGGCTTTTCATATGTCCTTGATTTTGCAGAACAGTCTGGTTTCTGTCATATTTTTGTACTGTTGATTTATGCTTATTACTCAGATTTATGTTTATTACTCAGAAAGTGCCTGTTGCTCTGTGTTTAAGTAGCAATGCTTTAATGACCATAAGGTAAGCTTGTCTTGAGATCGTAAGATGCAAGTAAGCTATAATAAGCATACTGTTAAAGAATTACCAACATTGAAAGCCTTTCTGTTGTTGCCATGCAGAGAATATTTGACTAGATAATGTATAAGCCTTGGGTATTAAAGGACAGGATTCCATTATTTTAAAAAGCTCATTACACTTGTTGGAGACTTCCAGTCATCTCTACAGACTTTACCCGTAAACTAAACAGAATGCCAATCATGTGTGGTCCATAACCTGTACAGTAATCCTTTAAGCAATGTATCTTGAGCTTGTTTCTTGTTTGCTTTTCAGTTTTTACTTTGATCATGTTTTCCCCATGAAACAAGTAGATAGTTGTCAGGCAGCAGGTCTTTTTGGATAAGAAACATTTTTACAAGTGGGGGCATCACAGAGATTTCTACTTTCAGCATGTTACTTGGTACTTTAATAAAGCTGAATATAAATTATAATTAGAACTGCAGTGCAAGGAGAAGTGGTTTGAGTTGAGTGCTTCTTGTTTTTCTTATACTTGATTTTGACTGGCATTCCAGTAATGTATTTAAAAAGTAATTTATTTTTCATGCCTCACAACCTTTTGTTTCCATCTAGATATTAAGTAAGCTGTCATGCAGCCAATGCATTGAAATATTTTTATTCTTCTACACTTATTTTTTGTCTTGATTGGACTCTCATAATGATGGTTTGACACCCAGGGCAGCGTATTTAATTAAAGTTAGTTTTTGTGGTTTTGAGCATAGCTCCTCCCATTTCTAGTTGGCCACACCCCTTCACATTGACCACACCCATTCAGCTGTCTCCTGCAGCCCCCCTTTGATTTGAAGTCACCAGCCGCTGGACTCCATCCTCATTGAGGAGTAGATGATGAAGAATAAACTATAGCTCTGTAAACCTCACTATCAATTAATCCACTTTTGAAAAAGCTATGTAAAAACAGCAGCTAACTAAGAAACCTGCTCATAGTTGGGCAGGCATCTCTAGTGAAGGCAACTATTACCAAGTGGCAGATAAGTAAGATGACAATGAAATCTCAAAAATATGGTACATGTATGCATGCTGATGCAGCTCTGCCTGTTTACATGCACATATGAAGGTCAAGAAAGGAAAAGCCTTAAAAGGCTCACTGTGATTTTTAAATCTACTTTTTTGACCAGACTGAAGTATGGAAATGGGAATATTGGACAGTACGGAAATAGGAAGGCAATCCAAAGGAAGCACATAAGAAAGCTGATAAGAAATTAATAGGACATGGGAGGGAAAGGTATGGCAATATTTGGGGGGGGCAAGGGCCCGTTTCCTCTGTACCAAGAAGGTATGGTATTGAAAGAAGTAAAGAAAGTTGAAGGAATGGTAGGAGGGTTAGGGTAGGTAGCAGGGGTACATGCACAAACATATAAACAGACAAGCCTGACAGGGGAGGTGCTAACACACTGAGGGAAAGGGAAGCATAGTGGATTAAGAGAAAACATACAAACAGAGGAAAGATGATGGTGAATGGGAGGATTGATCAGCAAAAAACAGAGGGCATAAACACAAAAGTGATGAAGCACTAAGATGGGAAATGGATAATGGCAGTTATAATCCCCCATACCTCTCTGCCTATGTGTAACCCAGTGGAAGTCTAGACAATAACTTATGCACCCTCATCACTGAGTCCTGGCTCTGATGAATTGGCCAGCAGCTGACAGGGACATGACTATGCAAGCTGTAAGAGGAGTCTTTCCAGATGGCATATGCAGGCATAAAGACACCAGTCCACAAGCTTCCCCACCAATTCTGCCATCTGCCTCTGGGTGACATGTTCACTTCCATTGGCAGAGCTGCTGGTGGGAACAGTAGCACTCCCAACTGATGAAGCCCCACAAGGAGTATGACTCAAGCACCTGCTAGCCAGATGGTTCTTGGTAGAGGCCCCAACAAGCTGAGCTGCAGATGTCCCTGTTGGTGGCTGGTGGTCTGCAGCATAGCCCCAGGCACTGCTGTGGACACTGCTGTAGACAAAAGGAAAGTAAAGAGAAACAATGTAGCAAACATAAAAAACTATTTAACAGAAACTATAGTGACAAAGCATGAGCAGGGTAGGTGGGGAGAGAAATGCAAACATTGTATAAAATACAGTGCTACATAATATATTACAATATAATATAATATAATATAATATAATATAATATAATATAATATAGCATAGTATAATATAATATGTTAGGTCAATTACAACCTCAGTAGTCTCATGAGAAAACATCCCTGAGATCAACAGGGATTTACTACAAATGCAGAGATGTCACCTGATGTGTGCAGTCCAAATTGAACCTGTTATATATGCAGCTGTAGACTAATTGCACTGTCTGTGTTTGCCCACTGATGTCATGTGCTGTAAGTAGGATTGACTACAGTAATGTCACTGCATGGAAATATTCAAGCATATCTTCTCTTATGCCCTACAGACGTTATCCTGTACTTTTGAAGTATATACATGTATGTGTATCTGGTGCAGACCATATAAGCTCCATTAGGCCACTGGTCCCTTTTCGGAAGAGACCCAGGTAACATTTTTACTGACTATATGAAACTGCCCAGGGCACTTGTGAAGTTATCCTACTCATGTTGATAAGTGCTGTGGAATCATGTACATCCAGTGAAGCTACCACCATCTCAAACAGATGGGGCCTTAGTTGAAAGTGTCATCCAAAGGACAGCAGACTGAGAAGTGCTCCCCGTTTATGCTGACCTGTAGTGCCTGTAATAGGAAAGGAATCAAAGCACCTGGGGTGGGAATAGAAACCACATCCTTCTGATCTTTCAGCATTAAAGGTTACTGTTGTACCGGTTAAGCCTCTGTGATGTTACTACAAAAGCCAATTGTCCATCAATAAACAAGCACACACACTAACTGAATACTGCAGAGGCATAGCTGATTTCAACAGATTACAGACTATAAAAACTAACCAAAAAGCAATACCTTATCCCCAACAGCTATGCGGTCTAAGAAGTTTGTATTACTTTATGCATGAGTGCTTCCCATAGTTTTACTGAGTAAGGGATATCTATACATCTAAGTATGTGCTTTGAAACATAGGTGTACTCACCCCTACACTTGAAAAAGCAGGCCAGCCTCCACTGGTACTGCTTAGGTATTTTCTACTATTTTCCTAGGCAGTAGAGCAAATTGAGATATACAAGTACTTTACATTCCAGACTGACAGGATAGGAGCCAAAGGGGGAAAAATACGAAGAATACTTACTATACATGTCAACAGCTCTTATGGTGACCTGTTTTTTTCCATTGGTGAAGAAGGTCTAGATAGTACCACTTCAGGTCACTGTAGTGCTGCCTGCACTGCTTGCCAGTTCAGGGAATACCAACAACATCAGTTGCCACTCTGGCAAGACAGTGCCAGGTATCCACCTTATGTAGCAGACCCTCATACGAGTCCCAGGTGTTTTTATAAAGCAGAAAGAGAAAGATCCAGATCTCCTATGAACACTGGGGTGCTCTGCAATTACCAGTGCTATGAGAAGCCATGGCCATACACTAGGTGTGTCATACCAGAAAATCATGGCAGGCAGTGGCAGCTGGTGACTTCAAATTAAAGGGGGGCTGCAGAAGACAACTGAATGGGTGGGGCCAATGAGAAGGGGTGGGACCAACTAGAAAGGGGTGGAGCTATGCTCAAAACCACAACAACTGGAACTTTAAATATGCTGCCCTAGGTGCTAAACCATCATTACGAGAGTCCAATCAAGACAAAATGAAGTGTAGAAGAAAAAAATATTTCAATGCATTGGCAACATGACAGTTTATTTAATATCTAGTTGGTAACACAAAGGTTGTGAGGCATGAAAAAAATAAATTACTTTTTAAATACATTACTGGAATGCTAGTCAAAAGCAAGTATAAAAAAAAACAAGCAGTACTCAAGTCAAACCACTTCTCCTTGCAGTGCAGTTCCAATTATAATTTATATTCAGCTTTATAAAATTACCAAGTAACATGCTGAAAGTAGCAATCTGTTATACCCCCACTTGTAAAAATGTTTCTTATCCAAAAAAGACCTGCTGCCTGACAACAACTATCTACTTGTTTCATGGGGAAGACATGATCAAAGTAAAAAATGAACAGCAAACAAGAAACAAGCTCAAGATAAATTGCTTAAAGGATCACTGCACAAGTTATGGACCACACATAATAGATTAGCATTCTGTTTAGTTTATGGGTAAAGCCTGCAAAGATGACTGCAAGTCTCCAACAAAATGTAATGAGCTTCTGAAAATACTGTAATCCTGTCCTTTATTACAAATACTGTCATATGCATTTCATTACCCAAAGCTTATACGTTATCTAGTTATGTAAATATTCTCTGCATGGCAACAAAAAAGACTTTCAATATTGGTAATTATTTAACAGTATGCTTATTAAAACTTACTTGCATCTTACAATCTCCAACAAGCTTACCTGATGGTCATTAAAGCATTGCTACCTAAACACAGAGCAACAGGGCACTGCGACAGCATGCATTTTCTGAATAATAAGAAGCATAAATCAACAATATAAAAATATGACAGAAAACCAGAACATTCTGCAAAATCAAGGACAGATGAAAAGCCACTGCTGTACTTGTGTCCCCCTTGGATGGGGGAATACTCTGCACACTTACACTGCATAACTGCTTCTTGCCTTGCTTTGACACATTGAGTCACTACATGGGGGAGTGGGGTGCAACAAGTGTGTCACAATTTGCAATGTCTCTGTCTGACGGTGATGGCTCTGACACTCATACCTCTCAACCTCAGAGCAAGAAATCTGGAAAAAGCCATACATAGAAGTGGGACACAGGCCCAAAAATAAGGACAAGTTTTTAAATATTGCTCTTATAAACTTAGAAAGATAATAGAATAGTAGTAGGTCTTACATTAGTATGAATGTTCTGAAGGGCATGAAATCTGAAACTCAAATGCCTGCCATTATTTTCTAACTTCAGTCTTTAATGATTTGCCACTAATTTGACAGAAAACCACAATTTTATGAAAAACGGACCAAAAATGTGATGCAAAAATATAAAATTGCCAAACAATACAGCTGGGAACCTGTCAAAGAAGGGACACCTTTTTAATATTGATACTGTTAACTTGAGCAGCTGACAAAATTAGAGAATCTACATGCATTTCTGAAATAAAAGTAATCTATAACTCTGATCATTACAGTTATTTATAATTGTAAACCCTTCACGTTTTCTTCCAAAATTGCTATTTTGCAGAGGGATTATTAGGGGGCGAGCAACATTTTGAGTCCAAATTGGGGACAGTTGAGAGGTTTGGATACTCCTAATTCTATAAAGCGATTTGCACGTACCTCTCAACTTCTTAATGCAGGAAATCTGGACAAGGCCAAATATATTGGGAGAATATACAAATAGTACTAAAAATTGCTCTTGTATAAACTTAAGACAGTTGGTAGAATAACAGACAGTTGATAGAATAACAGGTCTTGCTTTAGCATGCATTTTTCTGAAGGTTACGGCGTCTGCAGGGCCGGTGTTAGCATTTTGGGGGCCCCCAGCAAATGTCAAGTTGGGGGCCCCTAGCCACTTTCAGTCTAAGTATCACCCTGTCACTGGCACTACTTCTATCCATCTTTTTAGTTCAAGCTGCAGGCTTTTAGGAGTAGTACACACAAACTGACCTTTAGCTACAATAATCTTATTACAACAGGCATACATACCACACTGTGTTGGCCCATCTCACAAAGGGACATTTATAGTTACTGCCATTTAGGTGTAACAAGGATACATTACAACAACTCTATGTACAGGACAGAACTAATATGCAATGGAACCCAAGGCACTGGTTACTGTTTCAGCCCCAGCCAAAAAAAAAAAAAAAAACGCACACACCCTCCAGAGTTCCCCTCTGTTTTCCCCATGTTGGGCTTCCCACTTATGCACGTTACTTTTTTTCTTCCATTTCTCACATTTTACCTTTTTTCTTCAGCTTTTTCAAGAAGCCATAACTTTATATATGCTCTAAAGTGCTTTTTAAGTTTATTTTTTTTCTTTTTACCCAATGATGGCTTTAACAGAAATGATGATTAAGTTAAGAAATTCAATGTTGCTGTTCAGCTTTAGTTTTCCTTCTGTCTTTTCAATATACTTTCTTGACCAAGTCAGCATAGTAATAACCATTTAGGAAATAACTCCATTAAGCCGCTACCCCCAGAAGCTAGAGCATTTCCCAACCTTTTAATCCAAAAGTGGCCTAAACAAAAATTGTGAGTAAGAAAAAAGAATTTCAGTCTTTTTTTCTTTCAATGAAGGCATAAGTTGTACCCAAGACTTAAAATTCAGAGCTGACAAAAATAGAAGCTCCAAGTAAATTAAAAAGTCAATTGTGAGGATACACAGATCCTGCATGGGAATACTGCCTACATCACTAATCCTCCCAAAAAGACAGTCACTGCCTATGCAACCCTCTGGTGTTAGATTGGAATGAAAGCAGAGGTTCAAATGGCCACAGTCATGTATTTCAAATGACTGCTGAAATACATATATATAGCATGCCTTCTAACTCCTCGATCCTAACCCCAAAAGGAAACCAGCTGTATATGTGTCTGATGTTTGATTGTGAGGAAAGTGAAAATAAATAATGACTGCAATAATGTATTCTACTTTGCTGCTACTGGCAGTACACTGCCCCTACAGGAGCTAAAGTAACTTTCTTTGTATACCTCTGCTCTGAGGTCTGTTAGAAAAGTAAAGGAAATGATGACTACACAATCCCCAGCACCCACATAACCTATGGTAAATTTCTGTACACAAACATCTGAGCAGGGATGTTTTAGAATGTTTGTGGTTGAGGACAGAGGCTATTATCAGTTTTATCCTAACAGGGTCATATCATATAACTCCATCCAGGCTAAAGAGTGCAATCAGAAAATGAAAGCATTTTTTTCTCCTCCTTTTTCCTCAACCAAAAACAGCTTTTTTGGGGGTCCCCACAGTCAAGGATGATTAAGGGAGCCCCCTGTATCTATTTATACAGTCTAGGGAGTGGAGGCCACCCGATACCTAGAAGATCTAAGTGTCTGAATGCCTATGACATACATTATGCCTTACTTTTGAAAGTTACGACGTCTGCAGGGCCGGTGTTAGCATTTTGGGGGCCCCCAGCAAATGTCAAGTTGGGGGGCCCCTAGCCACTTTCAGTCTAAGTTTCACCCTGTCACTGGCACTACTTCTATCCATCTTTTTAGTTCAAGCTGCAGGCTTTTAGGAGTAGTACACACAAACTGACCTTTAGCTACAATAATCTTATTACAACAGGCATCCATACCACACTGTGTTGGCCCATCTCACAAAGGGACATTTATAGTTACTGCCATTTAGGTGTAACAAGGATACATTACAACAACTCTATGTACAGGACAGAACTAATATGCAATGGAACCCAAGGCACTGGTTACTGTTTCAGCCCCAGCCAAAAAAAAAAAAAAAAACGCACACACCCTCCAGAGTTCCCCTCTGTTTTCCCCATGTTGGGCTTCCCACTTATGCACGTTACTTTTTTTCTTCCATTTCTCACATTTTACCTTTTTTCTTCAGCTTTTTCAAGAAGCCATAACTTTATATATGCTCTAAAGTGCTTTTTAAGTTTATTTTTTTTCTTTTTACCCAATGATGGCTTTAACAGAAATGATGATTAAGTTAAGAAATTCAATGTTGCTGTTCAGCTTTAGTTTTCCTTCTGTCTTTTCAATATACTTTCTTGACCAAGTCAGCATAGTAATAACCATTTAGGAAATAACTCCATTAAGCCGCTACCCCCAGAAGCTAGAGCATTTCCCAACCTTTTAATCCAAAAGTGGCCTAAACAAAATTGTGAGTAAGAAAAAAGAATTTCAGTCTTTTTTTCTTTCAATGAAGGCATAAGTTGTACCCAAGACTTAAAATTCAGAGCTGACAAAAATAGAAGCTCCAAGTAAATTAAAAAGTCAATTGTGAGGATACACAGATCCTGCATGGGAATACTGCCTACATCACTAATCCTCCCAAAAAGACAGTCACTGCCTATGCAACCCTCTGGTGTTAGATTGGAATGAAAGCAGAGGTTCAAATGGCCACAGTCATGTATTTCATATGACTGCTGAAATACATATATATAGCATGCCTTCTAACTCCTCGATCCTAACCCCAAAAGGAAACCAGCTGTATATGTGTCTGATGTTTGATTGTGAGGAAAGTGAAAATAAATAATGACTGCAATAATGTATTCTACTTTGCTGCTACCGGGCAGTACACTGCCCCTACAGGAGCTAAAGTAACTTTCTTTGTATACCTCTGCTCTGAGGTCTGTTAGAAAAGTAAAGGAAATGATGACTACACAATCCCCAGCACCCACATAACCTATGGTAAATTTCTGTACACAAACATCTGAGCAGGGATGTTTTAGAATGTTTGTGGTTGAGGACAGAGGCTATTATCAGTTTTATCCTAACAGGGTCATATCATATAACTCCATCCAGGCTAAAGAGTGCAATCAGAAAATGAAAGCATTTTTTTCTCCTCCTTTTTCCTCAACCAAAAACAGCTTTTTTGGGGTCCCCACAGTCAAGGATGATTAAGGGAGCCCCCTGTATCTATTTATACAGTCTAGGGAGTGGAGGCCACCCGATACCTAGAAGATCTAAGTGTCTGAATGCCTATGACATACATTATGCCTTACTTTTGAAATATAATCACTTGTTAGCTACATTTTTTACTGATACCCAGAAGAATAACGTGTGTGTTCTGGCATTATTGGATGTGTTCATTGATAAAAATCAGTGATATTTTACACACACACACACACACACACACACACACACACACACACACACACACACACACACACACACATTTCACAGCAATGTTAATTTTGTACTTATTTCAGCAAGTACACTGTACAACACTAGTACTGCTACACAAGATCAGTGATTGCTGTTTAGCAGTCATCAAACAGCAACAGAGATAAGACAATTTTATTTACCTCAGTAAGTAGTAAATTAATACCTATCACTATCCCTGATTTCACAGATATTCCTGATTTTGTCTTATAATTTTACTCTGTCACACTAAATCAAGTAATTAGAGTTTTACACTTATTGTCTAAAAAATGCATGTTGATGCAAATGTGTTATTCTATTAACTTTTTCAAAGTGAATTAGAGTAATATATAAAATGTGTTCCTCATTTTGAGACTTTATTATGCTATTATTTTTATCACTGAACAGAATTCTTCAGCAAAGACGTTGAGAGTTATAGTATCAGTTGTTCTGCCAGTATGTATAAAAACCCTGAAAAAGAAACCTTCCCTGAAGATTAGAAGCATCAGCTCTTCTTAAACTCCACAGTTTGCACTGAGATCGATCACCCTGGGCTGCTGATCTCTCTAGTGCTTACTTTGCTTATGTTCATTACAGCTTTGTCCTAACAGGGTCATATTACAGTCCTGTTCACGTTAAAGAGTGTAATTGAAAATTAATAAATTTTTTCTCCTTATTTTTCTCCAACCAACAGCAGCTTTTGTGGGCCCCCACGCAGTCAATGAGGATTAAGGGGCCTCCTGCAGCCACAGTTATTGCAGGTACCTAAAACTGGCTATGTTGTTAATTTTAGTGAAGAGGATGTCCACCAACAGGGCTTAACTAGGCTGGAGCATTATATCATTGGTAAAATATTTAATGAAATTGTAAAGTTTGTTACTTGACAAAATATTGTTACTATAACTAAAGATCTTTTGAATTTTGAAGGAGATTACTTACCTGGTTTAAGTATATAGGCTTGCTGTGCTAGCTTTTGTTGGTTTGACAGACATGTTGCAAAATATCAAGATAACATAAGTTGCAGTGGTTGGTGGCCCCCCAGGACCAGGGTTCGCTGGTGCCTAAAACTGGCTATGGATGTCTGAAACTGTCATTATTTAGTGACTTCATTCCTAAATGATTTGCCAGAAAACCACAAATTTTATGAGGAACAAACCAAAAATAAGAAGCAAAAATCTCTTCATTCTGCAAAAATCTGGATAGTTGAAAGGTATAGTTTAGCCGGGCCTGTCTTGAGATTGCTGCCCTTCCCCCCTCACAAAATCATGATCGATTGGAGCCTCTCCCCTGCAGCCATTCCAGTGCCCCATTCCTTGGTTATTTCGCCCACCTTCATCTCTGCCAACACACACACACGAAGCTCACCTTCATTTCTGCTGACACACACACACACACACACACACACACACACACACACACACACACACACACACACACACACACACACACACACACACACACACACACACACACACACACACACACACACACACACACACACACACACACACACACACGAAGCTCACCTTCATCTCTGCCGACACACACACACACACACACACACACACACACACACACACACACACACACACACACACAAAGCTCACCTTCATCTCTGCTGACACACACACACACACACACACACACACACACACACACACGAAGCTCACCTTCATCTCTGCCGACACACGAAGCTCACCTTCATCTCTGCCGACACACACACGAAGCTCACCTTCATCTCTGCCGACACACACACACACACACACACACACACACACACACACACACACACACGAAGCTCACCTTCATCTCTGCCGACGAGCCTGAGCATACATCCATTGAGCCACCAGTCCAAACATATCCATTGAGCCCGTGCTACTGAAGTCCTGTGTATGTTAGCTGCAGCGCGATTGGTCCAGCGTACCTCGTGCTAGTTAAATGCACCTTGATTAGTCCAGCCTGCTGCTGCTGCAGTCTGGAGTGCCTCCATTCTGTGACGTCACCACCCCACAGACCGCTGGGCATCTGCGGGGCAGAGATGCCTTTCCCCCTATCTAGACTGCTGAGAAAGCGGTCTGAGAGTGTTCCCGTGTGTGTGCGCATGCGAGGAGTACTTCTGGGAATTGCGGTGATCGTAAACATGTTTTCTGTACTTTGTTTTTGTGTTTCTTTACTTTTTACTTTTTTGTTTTCTAGGTGGGAGGACTGCAGTCCTGCAGTCCTATAGCATGAGCCGCCCCGATGGCAGGCATCTTATAGTCATGCTTATACCCCACTGCATGAATTGCCATGCAAAATAGAGCAACTAAATAGTGCAGCCAGTGGCAGGATTAAACATGGACCATACCATTTTGAACATGTGCAAAAAGGGAATGGAATGTGTGAAATATCACAATCACTGTTCTGCTTTACAGCATGTACTTCAACTAGTACAGAGACAGTGCTCTCTAGTGACTCCATTTCTAGCAGGCTTAACCAGGGTAGTGCAGGGATCCATCTTTTGACATGAACATGTCCAAGCATGTGCAGTGTGTCTTGGAGGTGCCCAGGCATGTGTATAATGTCATGTAGATCTGTACCCAAGACTCTGCCTCTAGTTGAGATATGTAGAATGAGCAATTTAAAAACACTTGTGAGCTGAGTCCTCACTTGCATAATCATTGTGCCTAGAGGCATAAATGAGCACAATATAAACCCCAGCAGCTGCAGCGAGGCTCATCATGCTATGGGTGAAAATGTAGAGTTCTTATGTGGAAAGGATCTGCATCTGTGGAAGGTAATTTACTCTTTGGAAAGCAGAAACATTTATTGCCGAAGCTGTATGCAACATTTTCTTTGCACTTCTACGTTTGCAGTTGTTAAGTAATGTTTGTTTGAGGTAATACTGGATGTAGGGAACTGTGAAGTGATTGCAAATATTTTAACAAGGTTAAAGTACTCGGTAGAAGCCCAGAGAGCTTATACACATGTACTGTGAAGGTTAAGGGTAGGCACAACCCAAATAAATTATGAAAAGCACTACTTAAAGGTGTCAGGCCATGCTGGGACACACATTCTTGTTAACAACATTAGCTTGGGACACATAACTCTTTATAGCATCAACATGGCACTGTAAAAGTACACCACTACAGCTTTAGAATATATATCCTTCTTGTGCCTATTGGTGGTTATGTCTATATGGACTTGGACCATAATGAGTGTAACACAAGAGTATAGCAATGGAAGGGCACATGTTGCAGAATGTGTACCCCACTGCAGTCTGATGTGGTAGTGCTGGAAGCCATCTAATTGACAGTAAGAGTGTGGTTAACTATGTGGGTTATATGTGTGTGTGTGTGTGTGTGTGTGTGTGTGTGTGTGTGTGTGTGTGTGTGTGTGTGTGTGTGTGTGTGTGTGTGTGTGTGTGTGTTTGTTTATGGGGTGTGGTCTTTCTGTGTCTGGTAATATGGAAAGATTGTGCAGCTGACTGTTATGTATACATATTAGTATTCCAGAAAGAGTATACAGGATGGGCACTACACTGTAGATAGTCTAGGCTGACAAGTATTCCTTCTTGGCAGTGTATTCTGTCTCTACACAGCAACATCTGAGAGGAGATCTTACTTTTCATGACATTAAATCCTTGGCAAATTATTCGGAATTGGCTCAGTTCCCCTCTAAATTTCTGGCCAGAGTGGTAAACCTGAATAGATTGTCTCCTTTTATATCGGAAATTTCCTATCAGGGGAAGGGTTATCAGAATACAACAGATATTATTAGACTATTTGAGTACTTATACACTCAGCTATATAGTCTTCCTGAAAGTGCTTCCAATAAGGAAGAGTTCCAGTGCTTTTGTAACAATTTATCCTTTCCTAAACTGACTGAGACTCAAAACAAACTTCTGAATCGAGAAATCACACAGCAAGAAATTTTAGGGGTAATTAACAATCTCAAACCTAATAAATCCCCCGGGCCAGATGGATTCACAGCCAAATTCTATAAATCATTTAATTCCAAAATCTCCAAAGCTTTACTTCTCTTATATAATAATATTACCACCTTCGGTTTTAAGGACATACACCTCAATGCTTCTAGAACTATCTTCATCCCAAAACATAATGCTGACCCCAAAAACCCTTGGGAATACAGACCCATTTCTATCATTAGTATCGATATGAAGATTTTAGCCACAATTTTAGCTAATAGACTTAAGACAGTTATTTCTACTATTATGTCACCTGAACAATCTGGTTTTATTATGGGTAGACAAACGATTGATCACACCCTTTCTTTAGAAGCTATGATTTCTCTCTCTTCTCTAAATAAAAGCCCTCTTTATGCCCTAGCTATTGACGCATCTAAGGCCTTTGATCGTATCAGTACAGTATTCTTATTCGATACTCTCCCTTACTTCAACATACCAAACTCATTTATTAACAGGATTAAAACCCTGTATTCTAGTGCATACACTATATTACAAATAAATAAACAGATTTCTAATAGAATTAAAATTCTCAACGGTGCTAGACAGGGGTGCCCCCTCTCCCCACTATTATTCAACCTTTACATTGAACCATTATTCCTTTTAATCAAGCAGAAAACATTCCAACATACCCCCATTATCTACAATACTAAACTTTATTTCTCTGCATATGCAGACGATTTAAACATTTACTTTACGCTCCCCAGTTCTGACCCGATAAAAATCCTTTCCTCCATTAACACCTTTTCTAAACTGGCAAACTACAAACTCAATAGAGATAAATCATTAATTTTTCCGATAAATATGCATTCCCCATCCCCTAATATATTTTCTAATACAGTTTTGAACATTAAACAACAACTTCATTATCTAGGTATATCCTTTTCTCAGGGGAATTATACTCAGCACCAGGATAATATGGCTAAATGCTGGTCGAGTGTGCAGAGTGACATAAGCAGATGGGCCAAACTTAAGCTTACTTTCCTGGCCAGAACGGTAATCATTAAAATGAATATACTTCCTAGATTTCTGTACATATTTAATGCAACAACTATTCTACCTAACAAGTTCTTTAAAAACCTTATTTCACTCCTTTCAGAATTTATTTGGGATCTCAAATCTGTTAGGATTAGTTATTTGAAACTCACTTTCCCTAAGGAACAAGGAGGCCTGGGCTTACCAGACTTTAAAACATACTATGAGATAATCAATGGAAGTAGAATATTAAATATCGCCTCCTACAATAAAGACCATTTTCTGTGGGTCCCTGCTTGGGTTATAATGTATAATAATTATGTCAAATCTTTTAATATAAACCCCTCTGCGCTCCCCTTCTTGAACAAAGAAAATGTAGGTAATCTTAAATTACTTAAAGGTATTAAATTTAATATAAGGTCATTACAAAACCTTTTTAGTTCGTTGAATCTGATCCATTCCTTTAATACTCTACAACCACTGCATCTCAATCCTAATTTAAGGTTGAATGGCCATATGTTAAACCTGGAACAATACCCCCTCCTTAAAAATACAATTATTTCGGACATCTTTCCTTTCAAACATCAGTCCCTCTTGGATTTAAGAAATAACTTGAATTTACCTAAAAATATACAATTATATTAAGACAAATAAGAGAATTAGTACATAATTACCTGGAACACCCCTTGGTATCTGATAAGAATATCTCAGCCTGCAAAGCATTGTGGAAACTACTTATCCTTAAAAAAATGGTATCAAATACTTACAAAGATATCTTGGCATCCAAAACACATAATGAGCTCATCTTTTCAAATTACTGGATAAAACAAAATCCCTTGATTTCCCATAATCAGATTTCTAAGGCCATAAGAATCAGTGCCAAATTTATACCCCTTAAGAAACTTAAATACACACAGCTCATGATTATGAACAATGCCTATCTCACTCCTGAAATACTCAACAAAATATTTACTAAATACCCATCTCAATGTCAGTTCTGCCCTAAGCAAACTGATGATCTTCTACATGTTTTCTGGAGCTGCAAATGCTCATACAAATTATGGTGTGCCCTGAGAGTGTTACTGGAGAAAATTGGATATGAAAAATCAACTCTATCTTGGGAATTTATTATTCTTCATATTCCACCCCGGGGTTACCGGAGGGGAGTTATAGGATTCTGATCTCTCTTTTTATGTTAGTTAAATATTATATCTCTCTGAATTGGAAAAATAGGCATTTATTATCATTGGAAGGGTTTAAGACTCTAGCTATCAAACATCTCAAAGCTCATAGATATTTATTTCACAACATTAATCAGAAACCATGTCTCAAAGAATTTTGGAGAATGCTTTTTGAAAATATTTTGAAATGAATACATGTTCTTTGTAATACCCTTTGCGGATTATCTATTTTTTTATTTATTAATGTTCTACTTAGCTTCATAATTTGTTGGGCAATGTATAAATGTACATAGTTTTGTGTGTATGATGATACTGTATGGTGTATATTGATTTTCTTGTTATTTTGTGACAAAACAATAAAGAGAATTTAAAAAAAAAACATCTGAGAGGAGATCTTTGCCTGGCACTTCTGAGAGGGTAGTCTTTGCCTGGCATACAGGGCATCCCTGGACCCTGTTTTGATGAACCTTTGCACATCTGTGAAACAAACAGTATTAGAACTACTAGATTAAAAGACCTAAATTTTGCTTGTGACTACATATTGAAGAGATAGATGTTTCTCAGAGAATGCCTATTCTCTGGAACAGGCTCCCCATCCATGTGAAGCAGAGTTCCTCCCTATTCATTTTTAAGTGTAACTTGGACCAATGGATGGGTAATCGGAAATTCATCCCTGGTCTGGCTGCTATGTGTGTGATGGACAGGGGCAGTCAGTAAATCACCACCTATATAAATCACATTTGTGGTCACATTTGGATTGCTTGGCTAGGCTTATAATGGTCCTAGCGGTTGTTAGCCTAGTATACACATATAAACCTGTGAACATGCCTGGCAAGGGATAGGCAAGGAAAATCAAGTTCTCACATGGAGAATGAAGTGTAGCTGAGCTACAGCATGCCGCTCAGGTATCAACTGGTGATGCCCCAAGTGTGTGGTGTGCTCCCTTTTTATGATATGTATGATATTGTTTGAATAATTTACTAATGAACATGACACTAATGTTGCATTCTTCCTGTACATTAGGTACATCAGGGATTCAAGCTACAAGGGTACTTGCATAAGGTAATGTTCTAATACCCAGTACTGTTATCATTTGCCGTGCACATAGAGGTGTTGGGTTATATTTTCATTGGGTCTTCCGCTTTGGTGTCTTCACAAGCGATGCTCTCTAGCTCTACTACCATGGAATTTCCACTTTCTAATGTCAGAGAGAGCACCATTTCTGACAATGATGGCAGTGAGCATCAAGTATGGTCAGGAAGTACAGTGTCAGTGTTTAGACAGAGGTAATGTGCAGTCAAGATACCCCACAAGAGCATGGCCACAGCTTCTGTGCCTGTGGACACACACCACACAGAAAAAACAGGTTGGCATGGATACACTCACAACAGTGAGTCATCCCCTGTGGCCCAGCCATTGATGTCTATCACAATCTCCATAGGGTGAGGGATGACCACATGGATGTGCATATTATGATGTATGTAGACAGTATGGGTACTACTTTGCTACAGAGCTAGAGGTGTCCATATGTTCAACCAAATATGGGTTGTGCAAGGTCATTGTGAAGGCAGAGGCTAGCAACACTTTAGCTTTTGCAGAGATGATACAGGTACTGCAGGGTGAGAAAAATGATCTATGGGCATGCATGTCTCATATGTTTGACATTTTTGAACAATCACCTAATGGCACAAGGCAGGTCCTCCTGTGCTTGCATATTGCATGCCAGGCATGGTTTACAGAACCAATCCACTAAGATCATGGTCATGTAGCACCACCATGTCTGCAGCATCATCAGGTGTGGAAGTGCATATGAACAGGTGAGAGCATCGCTGAGGTCATAAAACTCATGCTAGTGGCATATCTGGTAATGGCTATCATTCATAGTCACACAGTACACTTATATCTGGCCAGTGCCAGCTGGTAAAGGCAGCTTCCATGGGTGGGGTTACACATGGATTGCCCTCACATAGTCCATGCATGCCCTGGACCTGTACATTGGACTTAGCTACAATGCATCATCTACTGCTGAAGCTTTGTACCAGCATAATCACACACATAGCACTATAGCCCCAGTGTGTTGCACTCTTGGACAGTGACAGTGGCCCCTCCCAAAGCATTTTATAACAATCCCCTCAATATCCCCCTCAAAAACATGTATGCACACACACACACACTTTATAATGACCAGGGTTCCAGGGCATATCCAGCATTGATAATAAGATGCCCCTGGAGAAAGTCACCCCCTCGCAAACCATTACTAAAGGTCACACATGTGACATTATGTGGGAGTCATGGTAATTCTTGGGAGGCCTGCATACAGATTATAGATGATACCTTTTGCATTACTGACTATCTGTCAGTTGATGGAATGATACCCTTTATGGTTCATGTACATTTTTCCTAGGTAACCTGGTGGGACGTTGTTTAATGTGGATGAAGTCTGTGACCCCCAGCACTTCAGGGGAAATGGGATATACCATAGATGTCTCACATGGTGTTAGATTTCTCTTCTTTGGCACTTGGAAACCACATATGCTCCCCACATGCTACAGCATGGCATTGAGAAACTGATGGAGTAGTCTTGATGCAGATACCTGTGATACTCCTATCATACCTGTCATCTGTCCAGATTTTTGCATCATATTTTTGGTTTGTTCCTCATAAAATTTGTGGTTTTCTAGCAAATAACTGAGTATTGAAGTCACTAAATAAGGAAGTTGCAGACTTCATATCCTTTAGAAAATGCATGCTAACACAAATCTTGTTAATTTATCAACTTTCTAAGTTTATAAGAGGAATATTTAAAATCTGTTTCTGATTTTGGGGCATTGTCTCACCATTATGTTTGGCTTTGTCAAGAATTATTGTCCTAAGAAGGTGAGATGTATGTCACTAGGTGTAGCTATTTTGATGATTAATGTTTATAAATTTGGCAGTAAACTTAGGCTCACATTGAGTGGTTTTTTTTGTTATTATCCATGCACTACTAGCAATTAAAACTGCAATGCTCAACAAATAATAGATGAAGTAATCTAGTAAAATTGTCATGAAATTAAAGTACATTATACAGTAAAGAAAAAATAGTGAAAGGAGATATAATATGGACATTTAAATGCTTACAGATTATCACAATGAGTGCTATCAATATATTACTTTGGCTAGTCATAGCTTAAGCACATGAAATAATAATCTGGATATGATAATTGGCAAATATAATGGTGTGAAAAAAGGATTTTTTTCACTATTAGAGTTGCTAGGTTATGGAATTACTGCCATGGGGTATTAGGAGATGTATGAGTTTAACCTAGTTTAAAGGACTACTTGACGCCTCCTTTAGTTACAGGGTTTTTATGACAATATTGGGATGGAGCAGGGCTTGGACAGACAGTGGTGCCTGATAACAGATACTTAGCAGCTAAATGTTCCAGTTTTTCTTGGAGAGAATTAATGGTACTGACACAGATTCATCAGTAAAGGAAAAAAAAAAAGACTAATGGGATATGGGCATTTAAAATTATGCAGATTACACTATCAAATGCTGTCAGTGGCTATTACTTTGGCTGGTCATAACTTAAGCACATGATATAATAACTTGTTTATGATAACTGATAAATATAATAACGTATAAAAAGGAATTGTTTTCACTATTATAATTACTTGGTTGCTTGTAGCTGATTTGATTTAATTTGATGTTTTAAGACATCTAGTCAGTTTTCTTTGTTGTTACAGTAATTTTGCATGTGAACTCCAAAAGTTTTTGTTATATATTTGGTCTTATACAGACAGATACTAAGTTACAGCTTTGCTTACAGACTGGTACTGATACCAATGCTTTGCAACAGATATTAGACAGCTAAATGTTTACCTGCATTGGTACATCTTTTGGTACCAATTTAATACTTACTGCACTGTTACTTCTTTGCTTTGTTTTACTCAAGAAGGCCTGCAATGCTATAACTTTGGAACCAGTAGATTATTTTAACTGCTGCTTCTCATCCTCAATACATACAAAACTAATACACTTCATTCAAGTAATGTGGGCAATATAAGAGTAAGAGTGAATAAATTGGAGATGTGTGTTTTTATTACTTTGGAAATGGATGGGATATCTGACTCATGGGTGCCGGAACCATAGAGCCAGGAGGAGGGGGAGCCCCCCACTTTTACACCTGCAAGAAAAAATGAATGGAGTTTTCATGTGGATTTGCGCGCGGAAGTTAAACTAACTAAACTAGCTGTTCTTGTTCTCTTATTATGCTGCCACTGTTCTGTTGGTGATGCCAGAGCCAGAGTCATGCCAGTAAGGAGAGTTTTCTTCTTTTATTTGCAGGAGTTATGCTGCTCCTGTGTGTATGTGTGTGCATGTGTGTGTGCGCATGTGCATGCATGGGTGTGTGGGTGTTTGTGTATGTGGGTGTGTAAAATACCCCAGTTAGGTATACCTGGTGGTTAGTGTTACTCAGGCTCAAACAAGAACCTGAATTCTCTACCCATACCACCACTTGATTCAGGGAGCTGAGTCCATAGCTCTCAACTGTCTAGATTTTCACTGAATATTTGGCTGATACTTTTTGTCTGTTCCTCTTAAAAATTATGGTTTTCTGATAAATCAGTGAGAACTGAATTCACTGGATAATGATAGCCCTTTAAGTTTAAGTCGTCCTGTCTTTCAGGAAACACATGATAACATAAAACATTTTATTTTAGCAACTTTATAAGATTATACAAGCAATATTTAAAGTGTGTCCCTGGTTGTGGGCCTTTGCCCCCCCCCCAATAAATTTTGGCTTTTTCCAGATTTATTGTGCTGCGAAGTTGAGAGATTTAGTTGAGTGTCAAGTGGATTTTACAAGGAGCTGAGAGCTTCAGGGGAAGAGACGTTTAGTGCTACTTATGCTAAGTTGTTTGCATTGTTATTAGCACAACAGGTAGTATACTTGCTTTTGATGCAGAAGACTGTGGGTTCTACTCCCAGAGTATGTAGATGGATCACTGATACTGTACTGTGTTGTACTTTAAAGGGAGTGGGTGGTGCAGTACTACGAATGTCCTCCTTTGGAGGAGTTACCTAGTAACTATGTTTGTGTTATCAGTTTGCCATCCATTTCCTATTGCAAAATTACTAGCTTATCATTTTTTTAATGTAGCATAGGCAATTTATTCTTCAAGAGCAACAGGCACTTTATTTGTAGATGAAACAATGAAATGTAAAGTTGTTTGATAGCAGCAACCTCTTCATTAGTTACAGATCCCTTTAATCTGGAATTATTTAGATGACTTACTTCTGAAGAGATTTTGCATATTTACTGATATTGGTGGATTGTAATGACAGAAGTTTGAGTGGCCTTTTATGATTGAAATTTTCTGAAATTTTGTCATTATTGGTTCATACATTTTGTTTCATTGTTTACTAGAAGACTGTTCCAAACTACAAATTTAAAACAGGTTCTAACAAGTGGTGCTGTATTATACAAGGAATATAATTTAATACAATCAGGAAGGTGAATCAAAGAATGCATACATGTATGCTTGCTCACAGGCTGCAGGAGATTGAAATAGGGGAAGAGACCAGACACCAGTGGAGTCCCCCAGTGCTTGGTGTTGAGACTTTTTCTGTTTGGCATATGCATCTGAAAAGTAAAAGGAAATACTAAATTTGAGATGACTGCAAGCTAGGAGCAGTTATTGAATCCCCAAATGACTTAGCCAGCATGCAGGAAGGTTTGTCCCAAACAACAACTGGTGCCAGAATCATGAATTGAAACTAAATTACAAGAAATACATTATTGTATCCTTTGGAAGTAATCTACTCCAGGAACTGCCAAATTGACAATGCCTTCTGAGAACTGACCCAATTGTTTGGCATTTGGGAACTTGTGTACAGTGACCTAACGTTTGACCAACATGTGCCCAGATCCTAAGAAAGTCTTTTCTATATTTCACAGCTTATAAACAAATTGATTTTGACTAGATCTAGAGATGTTATTGTCACCCTTTACAAAGCCCTTATTAGGTCAATCATTTTGTATAATTCCCACTTTGGTATGTATCTGTCCAGACCCAATTGGAATACCCCTAGAGGTATCTTACTAAAAGTATACAATTCCTAAACAATAGGTCTTGCATGGACCACCTCAAAGATTTATCATTATACTCAGTATCCTAGAGTACTTAGAGGTGACATGTCTGGCATACAAGGCATCCTCCAACCTAATACAGATGGACCTACTGAACATCAGCAAGTCAAATGGCATCAGAAATAAATACTCAGTCCAGGTATCTAAACTGAATGCTATGGAAAGATGGATATATATCAGAGTGGCTACAACTGTTCCAGAACAGACTATCCATTCAAGTAAAACAAAGCTCATTCCTGTCCACATTCAAATGCAACTTGGATCTAAGGATGGGTAATAGAAAATGTGCTCCAGGATTGCCCCTCATGCCACTAATGGATATAGGCAGTTCCTAAATGCTGCATCCCTTACATGGGTCCCCTCAAATTATCTATAGTATGATCACATTTATTCTCACTAGGGCTAATATACAATTATCTGCCATGGGATAGGCAAGACCAATAAGGAAATGTTAATTCAAGCACCAAAAGGAAAATTGGCTAAGCTTAAAATGTACTCCCAGTGAGCCTATGTTGTGGTAGTAAACATTTTTAACAAATTGCCATTTGTAGATCACTAACTGCCCCTCTCACCCCCCCCCCCCGAGTCTTCAACAGCTTCCTGCACCTCTGATCTGACTGGCTGCATATACATGCATGCATGCTTCTTTTATGCTGACACCTTATGAATGTAAGTTAGGTGACTGTGTTTTATGAGTATGTGTAAATGAATGAATGTGCAAGACAAAAATGCTTTCATGAGCATTGAGTTCACTCAGGTTCTGTTAAGTGTCACGTACAGTGCTGATGTACTTAGTATTCTGTAATGCCTGGTCATATGCACAATAGGGTTCTTCATTATTTATTTAAGTATAATTCTCATCTGTTCTTCTCTGGATATAACAGAATATTTTAATAATTCAGCTTATTTCATTTATAGGAAGAAAGATGTCCTTTAGTGTTTTTGCTGTTGGAGAACCAGACTGACTTGAGCCAGTGGTAGAGGAGGTGCCATTGGTGGAACCAGCTGTGGGGAAAGACCATGAAAGGCAGAAGCAGGTGCAATGCATGGTGGCACTGACAAAGAGGCAGTATCTGGCCCACAACAATGGGCCAGATTACACTCTAGATTAAAAATGATGCATGTAATATGACACGCTGGCTACGCTGTACATGCATTGAGTGGCCATGATATGTATCGGACATCACCCACTTATACAGCACAGTTGTGAGTGCAAGACATAGTAGTCATCATAGACACAGGTTAGCATGGGCACAGTGACAACAATAAGAAATGGGCATAGAGTTGGGATGTTGATTTTTTTGGAGGAGAGTGTATGATATTGATAGGAGATTGAGTAGAGCTGGGTATACTATGTGGGGGAAGGGGATAGTGCTGCCTGAGAGTGGTTGGTGTCCAACAGTACTAGGTATGTGTTCTGTTCAGGATGTTTGTATTGTGTGTATGTGTGTGACAGTTGTGTGGGGCTTCAGGTGGGAATGATGCAAACCATGGATGTCCCTGGCCACTGTTGAATGCTGTTTGAGGACTGGCACCAGAAACAACATCCACTGGCTGGAGCAATGGTATACCATGAGCTTATAACTGTCTGTGGCCTGTGCCTGCCTTATATTCCATGACTCCACAGACACTCACATCATGCTTTGTCAGGCAGCCATGTGCAGGTGGAGTCAATATTGCACTCCATGAATGTGACATGCCTGACCTATGGGATATACCCATTGTGAAGGAAGACAAGCAGCAGCCACAGGAAAAGAGCTAGCCCTTGGCATGTAGTGGCAGTGTATGAAGACACATGCCTTTCTAACACATCAGTCAGGTGGGTCATGTACTGAAAGTCCTCATGTACCTCATTACATAGGCTGCCTAGTGCACCTATCATCCCTGTCATGGCAGTGGTGGCATCTACCTGTACCTGAATGACTGCCCTGCACATTTATTGAATATTGTTGGCACCCATCTCAGGCAATGAGCAGAAGGCATGACAGTGATGGCCACTGACCCTCTGATCCTGACCACTATCCCCATGCTCTGTGGATTTGCTGTTGTGCTCATCAGACAACAGAACTGCATCCCTGGATGTGAGTGCTAGTGTACCTTACATATTCATGGTTGCCAACAATGTTAGTGTGCCCTCTGACTGTGCTACTATAAAGCTGCTGTTATTGTCAGTGTCCAATGTGTCACCATCAGAGTTGCGTTGTTTCATAGAGGAGGACCCTGTAACTCCAGTCCACATGAAAGGGGAAAGATGAACACCAGTGTGTGACATTACACAGTGAGGTACCTATGTTACATACCACTGCTATACAAGGAATGTAAACACAAATCCCTTTTGTGACATGCTGTTGTGTCTGCATCCCAGATATGCCTGTAATGGAAAGGGCATTGTTGAGCATCATTGAGCTTATTTTACATGTATGCTTGTATATCATGTTACTGACAAAAGGTACTACCAACCTGGTGCATTAATGAGAGAGAATAGGAATGAGTGTCAGACTCTGGTCTAACATCTAGGCCTCTACCAGGTGTCAATGCGTTTTCCATCTCCCCAGGCAGGGATAATAGGAACTCTGTTTAATCTCACAAATACAACTTTCAAAGATAAACATTTACAAGTCTTGAACAGAGGTCTTACATTTATTCTGGCACAAAAAGCTAATCTGCCTAACTTACTTTTATACCTCTGATTGTACCTTAGAAAGTTAAACTTTAAGCTACTACTGGGCAACGAAAAAGATGAACCCTCCTATTCCTACACCTCAGGTACTCCTAGGAGGAAAAGCATTTATAATCCTACTCTCCATACTACACTGCAGATTTTTTTGAAAGTGTGACCTTCTTAGAAGGAACACCAATAAGAAATTGTTTAATTTAACTGCTAATGAGTTTAAAGCCTTGCAGGAACTTAGACAAGATACGTATTTGTGCATTATGAAAGCAGACAAAGGGACAGGGATAGTGCTAATGGAAAAGGATGTATATGTGTCTAAAACTGAGGCAACCTTGATCAACAACAAATATTATAGAGCTGCTGACCTTACATTCATAGACAAACAGTTTAAAAATACTGATAGGTGTTATTAGATTTCGACCTAAATAACCGCATAATTCTTGATGAATATCATTTCATGTATGTGCCCAGCCTTGGTAAACTTTATGGCATGCCTAAACTACATAAAGATACCATTCACCCCCCCCCCATTTAGACACATTATTTCAAATAGGAAAACTAAGATTGAGAAGATTCATGAGTACATTGACTCAGTATTGAATCCCATTGTACAAGCAACTCCATTTTATTTAAGGGATTCCTGGGCTTTTCTGAACAAATTATTTTTGCTGGATCTTGCTGACTTTGTCTTGATGCTGGTTACTCTTGATATTGACTCTTTATATGAATATTCAGCACAAAGAAGGTTTGGAACTTGTTCGTCTTTTCCTGGCTAATCACACAGAGTTTTCCAAAACCAGGATTGACACTATTTGCACTCTAATTTCTACAGTTCTTTTTAACAAGTTTTTTCACTTTAATGGAAAAACTTATCAGCAAATTAAAGGAGTTGACATTGGGTCAAAAATGGCTCCAGCATATGCAAATTTAGTACTTAGTGTGTCGGAAACACAATCTTTAGTTAAACTGCCAGGCTTTCATAAAACCAAACTTTATTGTTGTTAAAAAGATGATATATTTTTTCTTTTGGCAGGGGTTTAAACTCAAGCTACAGTCCTTTATTCTGTCCCTTTCTGACAGCATTAAGTTTTTAAACTTTGTAGTTTCAGGGGCAGGATCTAAAATCCTGTTTCTTGATACAGAGATCACATTGGCAGATAACTCCTTGGAATCCACTGTTTTCTGCAAAAACACCTACAGAAACAACTTCTTTGATTATACAAATCAACACCTGCACTTTATGAAGACTAATATTATAAGAGAACAATTTATAAGGCTGTCACATATAGTCAGTGCTGATTCTATTTTTTTTTACAGGAGTGCAACTTTCTTAAGAATTTATTTCTGCAACAAAACTTTCCAGAACAACTGCTGGAGAGTATTTCTACAGAGATTCGACAAGCACGCACAGATAAATTCCAACTGATACTTAAATATGGTTTTAAACCTACACAAAAACAGAACTCTGATACGGACCATACTCTTAGTTTTCCCCTCCCATTAGTACTGACATAGTTTCCATTAGACACCTTATTGCTAAAAACTGGGGCATTGTAACGAGTAACAGAGACCTTGCTTTTGTTCTGGGTAATAGCCCAAGTTTCTCTTATAAAAAAATAGAACTCTGCGAAATTCTTTTGAAAAAAAATAGCAAACCTTTTTTAATTAAAGTAACTATGAATAACAGTGAACCATCAGGTATGTTTGCACTTGGAGGGTGTGTGACTTGGAAGCACATTCGCACTGGAAAGGAGTTTATATTTAGACATTGTAACTTTAACAGGAACCAGAGCGAGATCAACACATTTGGAGGGTGGAGAGCTGAAAAGCCATGTTCCAGCTATGCTAATATTGCTGCTGTTTTATTGGAGGGTGCCGATCCATTTTTTAGCAGGAGAAGGTCAGTTAATCCAGCCATGCAATCTCTTTATAAAGAACAGTGTGAACTTCTGTACAAACTTTTAAGAAAATATAAAAGTCTCGACACTGAGAATAAATATTTTAACAAATGCATTGAACTGGGGATAGTACCCAAAGGTTTACGTTTTTTCAAGTGTTCAAATGGGGTGCATTTAACTCACCCATTTTTTAACACATTAGAGCAGTTTTTCAACAACTCGGGCATAGAGTTTTTGAAATTGCTGGTAGAGCGTAATCTTAACATCATGAAAGATATCAAAAGTGAAATTATTGTGGTCGAGGCAAATATTGAGTCTAATTTTAAATTCAAGTTTTGTGAAAGGAGTGAACATGCTTTGTTGTTAAAAGATATTGAACAACATGAAAGACTGTTGATAGAACATAAGAATGGGAAAATTGAACGTGATTTGACAGCATATAATATGGGTACTGCTTTTTCTACTTTTTTTGTTAAAAAAGAAAGAAGAAAGAAGACAGTTCCATGGGTTGGAAAATAAATCCATTTCCCATTCCTCAGTCCACCTTAAAACTAACTAAAATTCTAACTGTAGAGGTTCACATCCAGTGGAAGTTGCATCTCGTGCTAAGTCCAACTGTGTGTTAACGGAGTTAGAAATTAGCAGTATTTCAGACAACGAAGGTGCAACTGATGGTGGAAACACTTCAAAAGGTGAAATTGGCTCCCTTGTTAATCGTGAAGGGACTGGTACATTGAAAAAACAGAAATTTTTTTTAGCTGTAGCGAAGGAACCGAGAGGATCCAAGCAGCAGAGAATGGTAAAGAAAAAAGCCAGGTTAATGTCGGAATCATCTACCGACAACGATTGAACAACAGTAGGTTGAATAATGACATTTTGAATTTATCAGATTTTGTGTTAAATGAAATGCATCTCAAAGTATTGAAGCTGGGTTTGAATTTTATTCCCAGCAAGTGTGCAAATGTTGTTGATACGATTATTGATTTAAAAAAATTTACTAGAAAATTAAATTTAAAATATATCTTGAAAGACGTCAGTAATTGTATGTTTTCTATTACAATCCTGCTTTAATACACACTATTCAAGTGTTTGAAAGTATCTGTGAAAAAGAAGTGAGGGAAATGGTTGCCAACAGGAGCAAATACTATTATAGTAATTTAGATTCTGAAATGAGAACAGCTGTGAAGGAGTTAGCAGATAACAAAGATGTCCAGATCATGAAAAGTGACAACGGGGGGATGGTGGTATTAATGAATCAGGTTGACTATGTTAAAAATGTGGAAATCATGTTAAGTAATGAACTAGAATATAACAAAGTTTGTTCAAGAGATGTCAATCAAAGTTTTAAATATGTTTCTGATTTTCTGTATGACAATTTAATGTGTGGCAACCTTGATTCAGTTATGTACAACTTTTGTGTAGTAGATCATCCAAAAGTTGGAGTTATGTTCGGCATTCCCAAAACACACAAAAGTTTGTCTAATCCCCTCTTTTGACCTATCATATCTGCTCCTAAGTATGCCACTAGTAGTATGTCCATGATGGTGGACACAGTGTTAAATCCACTTGTTAGAAAAATGTGTTCCTTTTTGAGAGATTCCTGGGACTTTTTAAACAGCATTCGTGAGGTGAATGAAGCACAGTTATTTGATCCTAATCAGCACGTTATATTCACTATGGATGTAGTTTCATTGTATACCTCCGTACCTCATGATAAAGGTATTGATACTGTCAGGGATTATTTACATAAATTTGGCAATATGAAGAACGCTGCTGTGAATTTTTATTGTGATGTCTTAGAAGTTATACTTAAAAACTATTTTTTTATTTTTAATAGGGATTACTATAGACAAATAAGAGGGGTGACCATGGGTTCTCCAGTGGCCCCCTCCTTTGCTAATGTAGTAATGGGGTGGTGGGAATTCACCATTCTGGAACCTTTAAAAGATGTATGCCACATCAAATATTACAAGAGATTTATAGATGATGTGGTGTTCAAAATGAGAGGTGGACATAATGAAGTTGAGTTATTTTGTAAGACATTAAATGAAGTTTCTGACTTCTTGAAGTTTGTTTTAGGTAGTGTAGGAGATTCCATTGATTTTTTGGATGTTAATTTAACATGGAATGTCCCTAATAGTAAATTTTATAGTAGGATTTTTTGCAAAAGAATTCAAAAATAATTATGTACATGCCACTGGTCAGCATCCTCTGTTTATGCAAAAAAATGTACCTAAAGGCCAATTCATCAGAGCCAGTAGGATGACCAGTGACAATGAACAACTAGTAGATGAATTTGAATTCATTATACATTATTTTTAGATAGAGGTTATCAAGAAACGGTGCTGAGAAAATTGGCTAAAGATATTTGGGACTTAAGGGACACTAAATATCCCCCTATTATTATTAAAGGATTTATTCCTAGTATCAACAAAGGGGGTAATAAAGAAGATTTTCTATGTTTCAGTATGAGTTTTAACTTAGACAACAAGTGTCTGTGTAATATAATTGAGCATAATTGGAAAGTGATAGAAGGGAATTTAGATTTATCTAGGGTTATAAAAGAAAAAACAAATTTTGTTTATAGGAACGATTTTAACTTTCAAGTTATGTTTGAAAAGGAAGAGAGACAGCAACATAGTAGTCCCTGGTCCTTTTAGTCAAAAACCTAGGGGTATGTTTAAGTGTTTTGATTGTAGTATGTATAGGTACATTTTAGAGGGTCCTTACATACAGCTATTACATTTACCTTACACCATAGGAGTCCCGGGTAACTTTTGCTGTAAAACAATTTGGTTTTGTGAAGGGTAGATCATGCCTGCTCAACCTGGTTGACTTCTTTGAGTCAATCACCAGAGCTGTGGATGAGGGCAAGGAAGTTCATACAGCCTACCTTGATCTGGCCAAGGCCTTTGATACCATTTCCCACTAAGGAATTATTGATAGACTCACCAAACTAAGCATCAACCCCTATATCACTAGGTGGGCTGCAAATTGGCTCACGGATAGAACCCACAGTGTGAAAGTAGCAGACTCCAAGCCAGACTGCCAACCAGTCATGAGTGGAGTCCCACAGGGATCAGTCCTGGGTCCTCTCCTGTTTGGCATCTACTTCTCAGAAATCCAGGCCAACACGGAGGGACTCTGGCTGACCAGGTTCGCCGACAATTGCAAACTGGGAGCTATTATTAACTCCCCAAGTGATGTAGACATCCTACAGAAAGGCCTCACTGAGACCAATGACTGGCGTCAAAACCATGGCCTTAAGCTTAATGCCAAAAAATGCGTCGTCATTCCCTTTGGGAAAAACTCAGTTCCCACTAATTTCCACATTGGTGGTAGCCCACTGAACACTGAAGACATTATAAGAGATCTGGGGACACAAGTTGTCAGCAACCACTCCTTTGACCATCACATTGCCACTGTGGTTAGAAAGTCCATCTATGTGGCACATCTCATTACCAAGGGTTTTGCATGCAGGAAGAAGGAGGTCATCATCTCTCTCTCTCTACTCTTCCCTCATTAGACCAATCATTGTGTATAATGCCCCATTTGGCATGTACCTCACTAAACACCTGCAACAGCTGGAAAGGCCACAAAAGTACCTCATGAAGAGGATCTTAGGCCTTAAAGACATGCCCTACATGGACAGGATCAAAAAATTCCAGCTTTTCTCTGTCTCATATCATCTATTAAGAGGCGATCTCTGCTTGACTTACAACCCAGCCCTGTTAGAAGTGTTACACCTAAAAAAATCCCAATCCCTCTGCACCACATGCTCCAGGGACCTCAACCTCATTACCACAATCAACAGAACATGCTGGAGGGACAGGTTCATAACCCAGAGACTGCCCATGCTCTGGAATAGACTTCCCATACATGTCAAGCAGAGCACCTCCCTGGCCCTTTTTAAGAGAAATCTTGATGAGTGGATGGAAAATAGAAAGTTCACCCCTGGGATCACTCCAGTGGCTCTACTTGATAGAGGCACCGAGACCTAACGGCGGCATGATGCCAGGGTGCTTCTATGGGCTAGGCTTGTAAAGGCTCCAGGGCCGTTGGCCTAGTACACACCTATGAACCTAAATGCTTTAGGTAAACACTGTTTATTGTGATGGTTTTCAGGGTTTTAAGTTTATAATTCTTGAGCAATTGTATCTTTTTCTAGGTGATTGTTAACTTACCTTGAGGTGCGGGAATTGAAATGGCAGCTACTTTTAAATGCCGAAGCTTCTCCTGGCATTAATGAAAATTTGAACAATAAGTGCTCACTGTGCTGGAGCAGGTGAACTCCACCCATAGTAATCATGTTTTTGCATATTATTGGCTACTGTATTGTTTATTTTCTTAAATTTCGAATTCTTGATTCTTATAGGCTGCTATTGATTTTATAGGCTGCTATTGCTTTTAAATGCTGAACACTACACTTTAATTATTTAGTGATTTTCTGATGAAGTTCTTGATACTATTAAAGGAATGAAAGCACTAAACACTAGCTCTGTTTTTTTCCTCTTAGTCCGCGAAGTTTTTTTGTTATTTAGTTTTATTTCTTCTTGTCGGTTCTTTAGCACATACACATATATATATATATATATATATATATATATATATATATATATATATATATATATATATATATATATATATATATATATATATATATATATATATATATATATATATATATATATATATATATATATATATACAAGTTTGTGTGTGTGTGTGTGTATATATATATATATATATATATATATATATATATATATATATATATATATATATATATATATATATATTTATATAAAATATATGCTCTGTGTGTGTGCATACATACATACATACAGATATATATGTAGGTTTACTATTGAAATTGCAAAACTGCATTGGTCGACAAGTCACAATGTTGACCTGAAATCTTGAATACTTACCACCGAAAAAGCAGTCAAGTCAAAAATGAATACATTGACACCCATAGTTCTATGTATTCGACAGAGCAGGAGGTGACATCAGTCACACATGCTATGCACCTTAACATACTGTTACACTCTACACTCAATGGTGCATTTGTTTCACTACCCCCATGTGGGGGGCTTTGCCCCCCAAACCCCTGCCAATTATATATACCAACTCTGAGATCACACTACAGTGAGGAAATGGGTTAATTACCTCTTCCTCACTGAAGCATGATCTCCACTCAGAATGCCGAACTCAGGTATTCTAATTACACTACCCATTCGCTGTAGTGTAGTCAATGTTTTCTGGTTTGGCATTCTGTCCATTGGAAAAGTGGCTTTCAAACACATTGCACTTCACAACTTCAGTAGTAAACCTATATACATATATATGTGTGTATATATATATATATATATATATATCTAGATATAGATATATATGGGTCTACTTCTGTTAGAAAAATATGTATTAATGTGTGTATGCTTAATGCCAATTAATAATCAAATGATTTAATACGCTTTTCATTCTATTTTTCATGCACTGTGTTATATATAAATTGAGTTTCATATGAGACTGAAAAAGATGCTTTTTGAAAACTGCAGTATGCTTTCTGAAACTTGCAAGTTGCCCTCTGACCTTATGCTTTGGAATCTGCTCCACTGGCCAATTTAATATTCAAAAAGCCGATGGCAGCACAGGATTTATAACAATGGACACCAGAAGCAGAAGCAGCTTTCTGCAAGCTGAAACAACTGATAGCATCATCCTTAGTTTTAGGATTACCAAACTATCATAAGCAATTTTTTCAAACTGTAGACTGTAAGCAGGGTTATATGACATCAGTATTGACACAGCAGCATGGGGACAAGCAACGCCCCATAGCTTACTATTCATCACAGTTAGACCCAGTGGCGCGGTCCCTGCCCCACTGTGTATAAGTAGTAGTTGCAGCTGCAATGGCAGTGCAGGCTTCGGCCTCAGTAGTGTTATTCCACCCTCTCACATTGAGAGTGCCTCATGCAGTCGCAATTATTTTACTACAAGGAAAAGTAGCATATCTTTCTCCTGCTAGACATCTTTCCTGTATGACTATACTGTTGAGCCAACCTCATATGACAATTGAACGATGCACAACTTTGAATCTGTCAACCTTGCTCCCAACCCCTGCAGATGGCAAACCGCACTGCTGCCTGCAGGAGATTGAGCAAAAGACATTACCTAGACAAGACCTTACGGATGTTCCCTTGGATGATGCCGAGGTGACATACTATGTGGACGGCTCGTGCAGGAGGGGTCCTACAGGACAGATCCTAGTGGGGTATGCAGTCATTTCTGATACTGAAACTTTAGAAGCAAAATATTTACCACACAATTTATCTGCACAAGCGGCAGAGTTGATTGCCTTGACAAGGGCATGTACCTTAGCAAAAGGTAAGAAAGTGAACATTTATACTGACAGTCAGTATGCTTTTTCTACTGTACATGTTTTCGCGCAGCAGTGGAAAAATAGAGGAATGATAACATCTACTGATAAACCAATTAATCATGCGCAATTCATTTTAGATCTATTAGACTCTATTCAGTTACCTCAAAAAGTAGCTATTTGCAAATGCGTAGCTCATACCAAGCAACAGGATAGGATTTCAAAAGGTAATGCGCGGGCTGATACAGCTGCAAAGCAAGCAGCTTCAGCCTCAGAAGCTTTTCTTTTGAGTGAGGAATTACAACCCTCTGAGACTATAGATTTAGAAATGTTAAAGACAATGCAGACACTTACTACAAATGTAGAAAAACAAAAGTGGATAAAACGAGGAGCAATCCTTGAAAAGGGACTGTACATCTCCAAGGAAAAGAAACCAATTTTGCCATCTAACTTGTTTAGATATGCAGCTTTGTTGAGCCATGGGTAGAGCCATGTCTCAACAGGGGGGATGGTACAGTCAGTGAATCGAGTGTTTACAACCTATGGATTTACAAATTACACAAAAAATTTCTGTGCAGCATGCCATGTTTGTAACAAGTATCACGCACAAGGGGCATTGAAGCCTAAGCAAGGGAGTTTCCCTACACCACTGTATCCATTTCATACTATTTGTATGGATTTCATAGAACTGAATAAATGCGAGAATAAAAAGTATTGCCTTATCATTATAGATATGTTGTCCAAATGGGTGGAAGCTTTTCCAACTAAAAATCCAGATGCAGCTGCTGTTGCAAAGGTCCTTGTTAAAGAAATTATACCCAGATTTGGCATACCGGAAAAGATTTATAGTGATAATGGTACACATTTCGTGAACCAAACAGTACAGCAACATAGTCGTTATTTTGGAATATCATTAAAAAATCACTGCGCTTACCACCCCCAATCTGCAGGGTTCGTAAGCTTAGGAAGTTGATGAGCGAGACACAAAAGAACTGGGTGCACTGTTTGCCTTTAGCACTGTTGAGCATGAGAACTGTTCCAAATGCAAAGGGATTAACTCCTTTTGAAACTTTGTTTGGGAGGGCATATTATATACCTCAATGGAAACCTCTCATGTCTGCAGAGCAAGAGGCTGACAGTTCACTTGCAGGGTATATGAGGCGATTTTTGAATAACAAACTTTTGCAGTTAAATTCTGTTTCAGATAAAGAACAACCGAAATCGGAAGCACCAGTAGCCCCAGGCACCTGGGTCTGGGTGAAGATTGCGAAGCGAAAGAATTGGAGTCCTCCGAAGTGGGAATGATCGTACCAGGTACTACTGTCAACACCCACTGCAGTCAAGATCGCGGAGCGAGCTTCCTGGATTCATTTGACGCACTGTAAACTGGTTAAGAACTTTGAATTGGACAAAAACTTTGTTACTGTTGTACAACGAGAACATAATGGCCAGGTACAGAGTGAATAGAGACATTGAGCAACCTCAGAAAACTTGTATGATCATTTTAATAGCTATGCTAATCACGCTGTTCTTTTTGTTGTGGCCACTCCTTTTTCCTGCCACAAAAGTTGAACTGATTAGACGTAATGAACCAAACATAGACTGGCATCCGAACTTTAACACTTATCAGGCAATTACACGTGTGTATGCTGAGACTTTTAATGTTTCGAACTGCTGGGTCTGCACGGCCATACCAACAGCATACGGGGGTTTATTGATGGCTGCTATCCCCCTAGGGGTCAATGAGACCTGGGAAAATCTGTTTTTTGACACAGTTGCTGTTAAAGCACATGATAAGGTAGCACTGTATTTGCCTGTAACACAAAAAGGAATTGTATGTTTTTACAAAAATGACAGCATCCAAGTGGGATGGAGTAAGTGTAATGTCACAGTACAGTATAAATGTTATAAAAAAACAAACGATTTAAGTGGATTTTGTAGTACAGATTATGACTCATTTTTGAAATCTATGCATAAGACTCTTGATCAGGTACAACGTAATCCTGTACTTTTTAAACAGTTATCTGTAATAGATAGGAAAATGTTTCATGCAGGGCAGTCATTTCGTAACAAAGTAACAACTAAAGTAGAGGACTGTTATTTTGTGTGTGGTAAAAAAACATATAAATGGTTACCTGAGAATTGGTCTGGCAGTTGTTTTTTGGGGTACCTGGTCCCAGCCATCCGACACACTGCAGTTTTGCCTCAGGGAAACATTCGAAATACCCGAGATGTGACCAAAAAGACTGTTAAGAAACCTGAGAATCCAGTGGAACAGATCGAAGCGGGCTGGAAAGACCATCGTAATGTGGGAACCAAACTTGCGCACATGGACTTGAGTGATGCTGTCATATCCTGGGCAGGTATATTACCTGCATATGGTGCAGTTAAATCAATATGGGAGCTGCGAAAACTGTCAAAACTTCTCGAAGTAATGAGTAATGCGACTTTTTCTGCTCTTGAACTGATAACTGATGAACTGAATGCCATGAGAACTGTAGTACTCCAAAACCAAATGGCTCTTGACTTCACCCTAGCGGCGAGGGGTGGGATGTGCGCTTTAATCAAAGAAGACTGCTGTGCGTTTATTCCTAATCATCAGCATGAGATTAACGATCATCTCGAGGTGATTCAGCAAGTGTCGGCCATGACCAAACCAGGCCCAAACCCTCTGACAGACTTTGTCCAGAATGTATTTGGGGGGTGGGGTTCCATCCTAATGAACATATTGATTGCCATTGGGGTAGGATTACTCCTAATAGGAGTTTGTGTTTGTTGTGGAATCCCCTGCATGAAGAAATTAATCAAAGAATTCATAGATATATCGGTATCTGAGACTATGTATCAAAGTACTGAATTTGAAGAGCTGCTAGAATGTGAAACACTTTCATAGAAGTTTAAACTGAATGACTTTCTTAACTGCAAATCCTGAATGGAAGAGGTTAGGAAAAGAAGCAAACTGTTTATTCTTTTTTGAAAATAGAATTAAAAAGTATTAACAGGAGGGAAATGTTAGAAAAATATGTATTAATGTGTGTATGCTTAATGCCAATTAATAATCAAATGATTTAATACGCTTTTCATTCTATTTTTCATGCACTGTGTTATATATAAATTGAGTTTCATATGAGACTGAAAAAGATGCTTTTTGAAAACTGCAGTATGCTTTCTGAAACTTGCAAGTTGCCCTCTGACCTAGTAACTGCTAGCACAGCAATATTCATGTTTATGCCTTTTGGAAATGTACTTGAGAAGCAGGTGCTTATCTGCTAGGTCAGGAACAAATGAATGAACAATACTATATTCTGTAAATGTAATGATTTTAGACAATCAGCTCTATTTGAAGCATGAGAACATGTGCAGCTGCAGTAACTTAGAGATAAAGTAGACAAAGGATTATTAGAGAAATGAACTGCTAGCATTTTGCTTGAATTAGCCATAGTACCTTGAATGGTAACATAACATGTATCTAACTGGGAGTAATCAAGGCCATGTTGTTTTCCTCAGGAAGTTTCACATAAAAATTGATAAATCAGCAGAAATTCATGGGAATGATGGTCAACAGATGATGATGAGAAAGGTGGTAATCTGTTACGTTAGCTTGGTAGGCCATGACTAGTTAGAGAATGTATAAAAATGAAAGTATTTCCTGTTTCTAGTTAGACAAACTCTGTATTAGCACATTTTTGTCTCCTTGCTGCAAGATTAAAGTGCCTTAACCTGAACCTACCGTGTTTTGATAATTTTTAAAGTATATTTTCCTTTTGACAACTTCAGTAGATTGAACTTTTACAAGTTCGAACCACATATGGCCGAGACCATATGTTCGAACTCGTAAAAGTTCGAACACTAAAATAAAAGCGGATAAAACAAAAAAACACAAAACTAAACGTCTATAGCAAGGGGGGGCTATGCCCCCCTGCACCCCCACAACCCCTTACTTAAATATACCAACTCCAAGATCGCACTACGTTGCGGAAATGGGAAATCTTCCCTTTCTGCTCTGTACGGAGATCTCCATTCAGTCCGATCGAACTTTTACAAGTTCGAAGATATAGTCTCAGCCATATGTAGTTCGAACTTGTAAACGTTCGATCGACTGAAGGGGACCCATATAAATATATATAAATATATATATATATATATATATATATATATATATATATATATATATATATCTATCTCTCTCTCTCTCTCTATATATATATATATATATATATATATATATATATATATCTGTATATCTATATATATATATATATATATATATATATATATATATATATAGATAGATATATACTGCAGTGTTGGTGCTGCGGTAGCGTTGTCGACTCACAGCAAGACGTCCGTTCGATTCTCAGCTAAAGCGTCTTCTGTGTGGAGACATGCATGAAGGGGCGTACCTTCGTTGAAGGTTGTGCATCAGAGCTGGTAACTCGGCACGTAAAAATCTTCTACCAATCATTAGCGGACCGGAGTTCCACTGTGGCGACCCCAACCGGGAAAAAAGCCGAAAGACACAATATATATATATATATATATATATATATATATATATATATATATACTCAGTGTTTATCATCTGACATGTAGATATGCTTATTAACATTTGTCAGAAGCATAGCTGTGGTGGTTTGAGATGGGCAACTGTCTCAGGTGCAAATTGTTGGGGGGAGGAGAAATCAGCTGATCCTGATTGCTCTTTCATGCATACTAGCTTTTGAAACCCGGTATTGCATTTGTGGTCAAAACTGAGAGCTGTAACACTCCATGTGTGTTCTTAACTGGAGTAACTGCCTGTTACTTTGTAGCAAATAGTTTGCTATAGTTTAAAAGTAAAAACATTTTTTTCTTTTGTTACTAAAATCAGTGTGCTGTAGCATTCTTTGTGGTTTACCATTAGACATCTCCACAAACCAAGAGCCACAGTGAAGGCAAGGAGCAACCATCACCAGGAATAGATAACCAGAATTTATTGGAAACCTTAGCGCTTTCTTCAGATTATATCCACAGACTTCAGAGGTAATAAAAAACAACAGCAACTTTACCATTTAAATATCCCTCCAAAAACAGTCATGTGACACAGTTAATTAACTCAATTAATTAAAGAAAAATCCACCTAAACATATATATGCAAATATATATATGTATGTGGATTTTTCTTTAATTAATTGAGTAAATTAATTGTGTCACATGTTTTTGGAGGGATATTTAAATGGCAAAGTTGTTGTTTTTTATTATCTCTGAAGAAGTCTGTGGATATAATTTGATGAAAGTGCAAAGGTTTCCAATAAATTCTGGTTATCTATTCCTGGTGTTGCTTGCTCCTTGCCTTCATTGTGATTCTTGGTTTGTGTGTTCAACCCTCCTTTTAAAAACATGAAAATACAACAAAAACTACACCCCCCTAACTATAAATACCAACTCCAGGGTCGCACAACATTGGGGAGGGGGGGCAAATCCCTGTTATGTGCCTTGAATACTGGTTTTCGACCAAATGAGCTTTCGACCAAATGAATGTCGATCAAATGGTCTGTCGATCTTCTGAGGTAGATCCATATATATATATATATATATATATATATATATATATTTTTTTTTTTAAGGTGGCTTTTTCTCTAATTAATTGTTGAGTTAATTAATTGTGTCACATGACTGTTTTTGGAGGGATATTTAAATGGTAAAGTTGTTGTTGTTTTTTATTACTTCTGAAGAAGTCTGTGGATATAATCTGATGAAAGCGCTAAGGTTTCCAATAAATTCTGGTTATCTATTCCTGGTGTTGCTTGCTCCTTGCCTTCATTGTGGTTCTTTGTGGTTTAACTGTCTGTAACAAATGGAGCTATACAGTTAGAAAGTTTAAAAAATGTTATTTTTTTTAAAGTAAAACCTGTGCATTGTAGAGCTCCATGCGAGGCTATAAACATTTATAGCAAGCAGTCTGCTACAGTTTAAAAGAAAAAAAAAAGATTTCTTTCTTCTTCTTCTTCTTTTTTTTTTGTTAACTAAAATGTGAGATAGGAGGGTCTGGGGCAGGGCACAGACATGGGGCATCATTGACTCCTTCATTTTAGGAGTCCCATGTACCTCTTGATCACAGACATTTTTTTTTTCTCTTCTGTTGAAGTAATGGGGCAGGAGGGAGGGAACATGTATCTGGCCACATAGTTGGGCTGCCAATAGAAGAAGGAGCATCCTTTTTCTTTCAAAGTAAAATGTGGGTTGGGAGGCAGGGAGCAAAGACGGGATCTGATTGTCTCCTGGATTTCGATACCTGATTACTGACCTTTTTTTTTTTTTTTTACTCGAAGAGTGGAGTATGTAGATAGTGTACTGTCTGCAAGAATGCAGAAAGCCTCATTCTTGCGTTTTGCAGAAATCTTTTTTTGTACTTCACTTGAAAAGCTGAGGGGGTGGGGTGGGGTGGGGTGGTACTTCATTAGATTGGCACAGGGTGCTGTTTGAACCAGCTACACCTGTGATACTTGTCAAGTGATGACAATGGCAATATGTAGATAAGCTTCTCAATATTAGACAAGTAGCAAAGTGTAGTTGTATAAGTTGCAATTGCCCATATAGTAGATGTTCATATTCATTACTACTGCAGTAACCTTTCGGCTACGTAGGTTTTGTCTTGCCGAACACACAATGACTGGCCAGCTTCCAAAAGCTCTGGCTTCCTCCTACATTTCCAATCTGACTGCTAGTTGGATAGCACTGAGGAGAGAACAGCAGCAGTCATAGTGGAAAATATTCAAGACTTTCTTGCCTAAAATTAAGAAGTAGTATACTTATCCTGAACTAAACCAACAAGAAATAATCACTGAGCCGTTTCCCAACAACAACTCTGGGTGGGTGCAGCTACTTGGAGCAGTGAGGAATTCGAACATTTACTGTTATGGGTAAGTAGCACTTACGCAACTGTTCTATGTTTGCCATTTCCACTGCTGCAGTAGCTTTTAGGCTATATGGGTTGATTATCAAAGCCTATCATACCTAGAAGGAGAAGGAATATTGATCCAGGAGCCCCTCGACAATGGTCCTAGCAGAGTCAGTCTTGGATCTAGACAAAATAATTCAGTATGTAATTTCTTGGACATGTATATATAGAGGACCATGCAGCTTAACTAGAAAGCTTCCATCCCTTTCCAATATGCCATCAAAGACAAGGTCCTCAGACAGTGTGCCTTAATAGTGCCTGGAAATAGTTTATCATAGTGGGCATAATAAATGGCAATAGTGGAGTTCAACCAACTGAAAATTGTCTGGGTAGTTTTTTATTACTTGCAATAAAATAAATACATAGCTGATTGGCTTTTCTAAAGGACTTGGTTCTATCAATATGGTACCTGAACCGCCTTTCATGTTTATGAGGGTTAGGATAGAACACTGGGAGATTTATGGCCTGATTGAAATGAAACTGAAACAGACCTTTGTATGAATGAGGAATTTGATACTGTATCCCAAAAGCAGACAAGATTGGGTTTACCCTTGAAGCGAGCTTGCAACTAAGATGCTCAACTTGCAGATGTTAGAGCAAAGAGAACAGTTTCCTATGTGATGAACCTTAAATTTACCTGATGTGCACATTCAGATGGAGATGTGGTTAACTTTTCCAGCAAAAAATTAAGATCCAGGATAGAGCAGCCTATTTTCTAGGTTATCTCAAGTGAAACATTCCTATCCAAAACTGCTTTGTTAAGAAAACATTGAAAAAAGAGAAGGATTGGCAGACATATTGAAGCCAGCCCAGGATCTTGACATAATAGTACAAAGTGTAGTAGCTCACACAAATATTTGAGCCTGAGTAGTACATTTCCAGAAAGGCCCTGGTTATTGGGTATGTACCATATAAAAAATGTTCCATATGTCAAGGTAAGATTTTCTCGAAGCAGGATCTCTTGCCTCCTTTAGTACCTGCTGCATGCCATCTAGAAAGAGGTGCTTAAAAGGTATCAAAATCCAGGCAGATAATTTAAAATGTTTTAGACTGGGGTTTATAAGATTCCCCAATCTTGTGTGAGTAGATCCAGACAGTGAGGAAACTTGTGGTAATTGCCCTTGGCCAATCCCATAAAGAAGGAGAACCAATATTGCCTAGGCCAAAAAAGAGTAACCAAAAATATTTTTTGGAGAGTCCTCCTGAATCTTCAGAATTACCCTGAATATTAGTAGAAAGGGTGGAAATGCATAAAGAAACATTCCCCTGCAAGGGTATGAAAAAGGCATCTGTTAAGTTGTCTGCTTGGAAAGGAGGCCAACAGATCTATTTGAGATGTTTCCCAGATCTGGATCAATTCTTGTAGGACACCGTCATTCAAAATGCATATGTTAGGGTGTGTTCTGGTCCTGCTCAGTTTGTCTGCCACTATGTTTTTGCTGTTACAGAATATAATATGCTTGGAGGGTTAACGAATGATAAAGATTTAAGTCCCAAGCAATTATAGCCAACCTGCAAACATCAGGAGTAGCCCAGAGTACCACAGATGATGAAGAGATTAAAAGACATGGATGGCAGCTCACCTGTCTTTCAAAATTGTGTACTTTGGTCTGTCTGTAGAATCCCAGAGGGTTTGCACCTTAATCCTGATAATAGCTGTCCCTCACAAGGAAATTCTGGGGCATCTGTAGTTACAGATTGACTTGAGGGTTGAAGTGAAAATGGGGGCATGTAATCGCTTGTAATTGTAGATGTTAAGTTGTCAATCTCGCCTTCGTTCCTGCTGGATGGGTTCGGAGCCGATCCTCGGCTCTGACTCGGCCACTTACTAAAGCTCGAGAGCTTATTTTACCGGCTCGAGGCAACCCTATATCCCATGATGCTAGGCGATAACTCCCCGATCTCGTTTGCCGCTTTCGCTTGCGAGGTACGTATTTTTACCGGCTCCTGGTAAGTCTTTTGAATACTTAGTTTTCAGTCACCCTTTTTGGTTAGTTTTTCACCCAGTTGTTTTTTAGTAGTTAATGACTACTTTTAATCCTATTCCTGTTAATACCTTCCCTTTTTTCCCCTTATATCCCCCCCTCCACTCTTTAGGTTAGGCCTTAAGCCTGCCCCTTTCCTAATTATTCTTAGGGATCCTGTGGAGTGTTTGGGTGTGTCAGTATCCCACTTAATATTTTTATTGTTTTTTGAGTGTTGTGTGTGTGTGTGTGTGTGTTTCTTTTTTCTTTTGTGCTCCCTCGACACTGTTATGTCGAAGGAACCAAAGGAAACTAAGGTCTCAGGCTTTAAGAAGTGTGACTCGTGCTGTCAGAAAATGTCTCTGACAGACAGTCACACTTCTTGTGTTTACTGCCTGGGACCCCAGCACCTGCAGGACTCTTGTTCTGTGTGTCATGCATTCAGTCCAAGAGTCCTGCAGGAGCGCAGGAACAAACTAATATTGAGGGGCTTGTTAAAGCCCAAGGGCTCCCTGACTAAGTCTGTGTCTGGGAGGCCTTCGAAACCAGCAAAACCGTCGGCTCCGAGTACTAAGCCTTTGGCTGCTGGCTCTTTGTCTGTGCCTAGATCGGCTCCGGCTGGAGCCGATCCCTCTGAGTCACAGATTCCTGTCCCGGCTCCACTCGGTGCCGATACCTCTGAATCCATGCATTCACGGTCGGCTCCGGCTGGAGCCGACGTGTCTTCGGCTCCTTGGGCTCCATCCATATCTAAGAAGAGGTCAAGATCCCCTTCGTTGGAGTCCATCCATTCGGCTCCGAGATCCCCCCTGCTCTCGGAGCAGAGCCATCGGAGCCGATCTTCTCGGTCATCCAGGCTTTCCGACCACGACCTTGAGAGAGTGGTAAGTAGGCTGTTAAAGTCTCAGGCATTGGCCCAAATGATCTGTAGCCCGTCTCATCAGATGGTAGCTATTACGACTCCACCTATTTTTCCTCCTTCGACTCTCCCTCAGAGTTCGGAGCCGGAGCTCCTCGGAGCCATGACTGTTGTGGCATTGGAGCCGATACCTCCCCCTCTTTGGCTTCTTCGTCTTCCGCTCCGATCTCCTCCTTGATGCCTTCATTGGAGGGATCCGGGCACCTGGTCTCTCTCGTCGGCTCCGAGGGGGCGAGTGGCATCGGACCATTGTCCGACCCCGTTCTCCCTCTTGGAGCGTCGGTGCTGGTGAGCTCAGCCCCGACGTCGGCCTCTGAGCCTTCCCTGTCGGTGCGGCCTGGGGTTCCCACCTCTTCGGAGCGGGAGCCCTCTGGCCTTTCTGATAGGGGAGCCTTCGAGGTGATGAGGAGTGTACTAGCCCCAGGGCATAGTCAATGGTCAGCTCCATCAGCTCCTCCCACTACAGTGCCTGCTGATGTCTCTTCCCACTCTCTTGCTCCTGGACCCAGAGATCCAATGCCTCAGGTTTCCCCACTGGGAATATCTTCCTCTTCCGAGCCTTCTCCTGACCTGTCAGTGGAGCCTCCGGGTAAGAGGACATGTAAGAGGAAGCATGTGGACTCCCCTGAGTCCATTACATCTGACACCGACTTGGATGAGTCGGAGGGATCCCCAAAGTCCCCCTCTGAGGATGTCTCTTTCTCAGACATCCTAGAAATCCTAAAGCAGAGGGGGAACTGGTCTTCCCTTAATCCTTCCGAGGACGAGTCGGTGTACCTGGAGGCGTTTGGTTCTCGACCCTCCACCTCCTGGGTGTCTCCGCCTTTCGACCCCCTTATGGAAGTAGTGGCTCGGAAGGCATGGTCGGCCCCGGATTCGGTGGAACCCACCCCTTGGAGGCCATCTAAATTCATCACGGCACCAGTTGACAAACAATTCTTAACAAAAGGTGTACCGGCAGATGCCATGGTGGTGGCTGCAGCCACTAAGAAGGAAGTAGCTGATCCTTCAGTACCTATCCATCCTCCTAATATAGGACCATGGATAGGTACGGTAAGTGGATGTTTTCTTCAGCGACCTTTGCCATGTGGTCGCTGAATTATTTGTGTCACTTCACCCGCCTTCAGAGAGATATTCTCAAAGAGTTGGGAGAAGTCTTACAGGATCCGTCAGCTGCTGGGTCCCAGGATAAAATCAACTCACAGCTTGGAACCCTAAACTCGATTGTTAACTCCTCCATGCGTCTAATTTCATATGCAGCCGATGGAGCGAGTAGGGCCGCGGGCACAGGAGTGGCCTTAAGGCATCACGCCTGGATGCGGCTTTGTAATTTTGCGGACCCTTTCAAGGCGTCCTTCACAAATTCCCCTTTTGATGGTTCGGCTTTGTTCAGACCTCAAGTGAAAGACACCTTGACCAGATGCGAACAAGATGGCAAGACTCTTTCTGCTCCAGGAGTCCGTTTCTCCACCCCTTCAAGACCATACCCTAAGGGTCAGAAGGGTGGGAAAATGTGGTTCCGCAAATCTCAAGGAGTCACGCCTGATGCAAGAGGTCAGTTTACCCCCAGAGGCAGAGGGGGTAACAACAACAGACACCACCCTAGGGGCAGAGGAGGTCCGCAGAACCAGGGTAGCAGGGAGCCTCTCTCTGACAAACCCTTCCAGCATCCCTGAGATGTTGCCCGATTGTCCACCTTCGGAGGCAGTCGGGGGAAGATTGTCACTGTACCCAAAAGCCTGGCTTTCCCTTACTCAAGACAAATGGGTACAGTCGATCATATCCGAGGGTTTCAAAATTCCCTTTATCCAAACCCCAATTCAGCAAAAGGGAACCCTTCCAGACGTTCCACCCGGTCTAAGGGAACTAGCAGTACCAGAGATATCAAAACTGCTAGCAAAAAGAGCCATCCAGCCAGTCCCAGCAGACCAACTAGGATCCGAATCTACTCAAGGTTCTTTTGGTACCGAAAAGACAGGGACTGGAGACCAATATTAGATCTCAGCAAACTAAACAAGTTTGTAAAGAGAACAAGATTCCGGATGGTCACGCTACAGTCCATTCTACCCTTTCTGGGCAAGGACAATTGGATGTGCTCTGTGGACCTTCAGGATGCGTACTATCACATCAAAATTCACAGGCGCTCCAGAAGGTTTCTCCGCTTTTGGCTGGGGGCCAGTCACTACCAATTCAGAGCCCTGCCCTTTGGTCTCACTACAGCCCCCAGAGTGTTCACCAAATGTATGGCAGCGGTTACGGCTCACCTGAGACGGCAAGGATTCCAGGTGTTTCCATATCTAGATGACTGGCTCCTCACTGCCACCACCAGGCATCAACTTCTCCAAGCCAGAGCTTACACCATTCACATTTGCAGAGGGCTAGGAATTTCTATAAATTTTGAAAAGTCTGCCTTGTCGCCTTGTCAGTCTATTACCTTTATAGGCGCCAACTTGGACACCGTACAACTTTCAGCAAAGTTAACAGATCAAAGGGTCTTAGATATTCAAAACCATGTCCATGTTCTTCTTCAGAGCGACAAAATTCAGGCCAGGTATGTCCTGAAAGTATTGGGTCTTATGGCGGCCGCCATAACACTTCTTCCTCTTGCACGTTTTTACATGCGTCTTCTACAGTGGATGCTTTTCACCCAATGGTCTTTTCAGCAACTCCCTATGCACCACAAGATCATGATAACTCCAACTTGCAAAAGTCATCTGTCCTGGTGGATATTGTCCCCTCAAGTCCATCAAGGCAGAGCCTTTGTTCCTCCTCCCCCGGTCACCACGGTTACATCGGACGCCTCCCTGATCGGGTGGGGGGGGGCATTTTCAGGGCAGAATGGTCCATGGCACTTGGCAACCTTTCGAACGCCACCTGCACATAAATGTCCTAGAGATGAGAGCAGTGCTTTTAACGTTGCAAGCCCTCCACGACTCTCTTCCCCTGGGAACTATTGCAATCCAAACGGACAATATGTCCGTAGTGTGGTATATCAACAAGCAAGGAGGAACCAAGTCCTATCCCCTGTGTCGAGAGGCACTCAGACTTTGGCAATGGGCAATCTCCTCTCAGCGGTTTCTGATAGCAACGCATATCCCCAGGAAGTTCAACATCATAGCGGACAGGTTGAGCAGAGCTATACTCATGCCACACTAGTGGTCTCTCAAACAATCTGTGGCGGAAGAGATTTTTCAGAAGTGGGGCCTTCCTTGCTGCGATCTTTTTGCTACACCCCAAAACAGCAAATGCCCCGACTTCTTCACCCTCTTCCCCCTTCCAGGCCATCCCCTCAAAGACACTGTAGTCCAAGATTGGCCTCGGGGACTTCTCTATGCCTTTCCACCCTTTCCTCTAATCCCACAAGTAATTCAGAAAGCAACCGCCTTGAGAGCCAAGTTGATTCTCATTGCCCCTTATTGGCCTTGACAGATATGGTTTCCGTTCCTGCATCGTTATCTTTTGGTACAGCCTTGGCATCTGGACCCAGCTCCAGATCTGTTGACCCATCAGTCGGGGCAGCTGCACCAATCCCTACATTCTCTCAACCTCACTGCTTGGTTGCTCCACTTCCGTCTTTAGCCAGGCTTCCTATGATTTCTAATCCCGTCCGGGATATCATAGTAGCTTCCCTTAAATCTTCCACCAGAAGGATTTACACTAGTAAATGGAAACGTTTCTCTTTCTGGGCAAAGGCAAGGAATATAGATCCCTTTACTGCCCCAATTCATTCGGTCTTAGACTTCCTAGCTGAAATTTTTCATTCAGGGTCTTCTGCCTCTACAGTAAAAGTTCAGTTGGCAGCCATATCGAATTTTCATATAGGCTTATCGGACCACAGCATCATGTCCCCTAAGCTTTGCAAAGCTTTCCTTAAAGGTGTATTTTTACTTAAGCCTCCGATCAAAGACCCTCCACCTCAGTGGGATCTTAATTTAGTCTTAACATCCTTGATTCTTCCCCCCTTTGAACCTGCGGTCTCCTGTTCATTGAAATTTCTTTCCTGGAAGACACTCTTCCTAGTTGCCATTACTTCTGCTAGGAGAGTATCTGAGCTTCACGCCCTCTGCATTCGTCCTCCCTACTTAATCTTCCATAAAGACAGAGTTTCTCTAAGGACTAATCCATCCTTCTTACCCAAGGTGGCTTCGCAGACAAATTTAATTCAATCAATTGATCTCCCAGTTTTTTTCCCAAACTATACTAATAGAGCGGAGCAAAAGCTACATTATCTAGATGTTCACCGCCAGCTCCGATACTATTTGGATAGAACCAAACAAATAAGGAAGTCTGATCAACTGTTTTTATCATATGCAGAAAATAAGAAAGGCCTTCCTGTATCTAAGGTAACCCTATCTAGGTGGCTGTCTTCTGTGATTACATTTATTTATCAACTCAGAGACAGAGAATTAACTTCTAAGCCAAAAGCCCATTCAACTAGAGCACTAGCTACATCTACAGCTTTTCAAGCTAGACTACCAATAGACACTATCTGTGCGGCAGCCACATGGGCCTCTCCTCATACCTTTGTTTCGCATTACAAATTGGACATGGCCTCCAGGGACAGAGCAAAATTTGGTTCCACCGTTCTCAAGAGTCTGTTCCAATGAGCCACCCAGGATGAAGGTGCTAGGGACACGGTCCCATCCAGCAAGAATGAAGGCGAGATTGACAACTTAACATTGAGAAGTTATGTACCTACCATAACGTTCCATGTTAGTTGTCTTCTCTCGCCTTCTTTCTTGCGTCCCACCCACCACCCCCCTAGCCTGGACAGACCGAGAGGATCTTCCCTTCTTTGAAGGGTCCTTATATTCCCTTGTTTCACCATCTAGGTGTCCTAGGATATCTATAGTGTAGATAACAATCTTTGGGGGGTTTTATCCCTCTTCCTCCTCCTTTCCAGTGGAGGATTTTGTTTTATTGGCCTATGCTAGGTTTTTCAGCTTCCAAACGAGATCTAGGGAGTTATCGCCTAGCATCATGGGATATAGGGTTGCCTCGAGCCGGTAAAATAAGCTCTCGAGCTTTAGTAAGCGGCCAAGTCGGAGCCGAGGATTGGCTCCAAACCCATCCAGCAAGAAAGAAGGTGAGAGAAGACAACTAACATGGAACGTTATGGTAGGTACATAACTTCTCATTTCCACCATTGCAGTTCCATCAGATATGTATCTGAAATTCTAAAGGATACAAGTGCTGGGTCCATGTCATCTTAAAATATTTCTCATGTAGAACCTGCAAGAGGACTCATGAAAATCATAGATGCCTTGAACCTCAGAATCCTGAGAAAACTCTATGGCTGAAGTTTGAGACTGGAATTGAGATGCTCAGAAAGGTTTCCAGATAAAACTCCACTTTCTCTTCCATAGGTTCATAGGTGTGTACTAGGCTAATGGCCCTGGAGCCTTTACAAGCCTTGCCCATAGGATTACCCTGGCATCATGCCACCCAACCTTAGTTCCCAGTGCCTCTGTCGAGTAGAGCCACTGGAGTGATCCCCGGGGTGAATTTTCTATTTCCCAAACACTCATAAAGATTTCTCTTGAAGAGGGCCAGTGAGGCACTCCGCTTGACATGTATGGGAAGTCTATTCTGTAGCATGGGCAGTCTCTGGGTTATGAACCTGTCCCTCCAGCTTGTTCTGTTGATTGTGGTAATGAGATTGAGGTCTCTGAAGCGTGTAGTGTGGAGGGATTGGGATTTCTTTAGCTGTAGCATTTCTAACAGAGTTGGATCAGACATGGCTTTGTAAGTCAAGCAGAGATCGCTGCTAAGTAGGCAATATGAGACAGAGAATAGTTGGAGTTTTTTGAGTCTGTCCATGTAGGACAAGTGTTTAAGGCCTAGAATCACTCTTTTGAGGTACTTTTGTGGCCTCTCTAGTTGTTGCAGGTGTCTAGTGAGGTACATGCCAAATGGGGCATTGTACTTAATGATTAGTCTAATGAGGGAAGAGTAGAGGGAGACAATGACCTCTTTCTTCCTGGATGCAAAACCCTTAGCATGAGATGTGCCACATAGAAGGACTTTTTGACCACAGTGGCAATGTGGTGGTCAAAAGAGAGGTTGCTGTCAACCTGTGTTCCCATATCTCTTATGATGCCTTCTGTGTTCAGTAGACTACCATCAATGTGGTAATTCATGGGAACTGAGTTTTTCCCCAAAGGGGATGACAACACACTTTTTGGCATTGAGCTTAAGGCCATGGGTCTGACACCAGTCGTTGGTCTCAGTGACGCCTTTCTGTAGGATGTCAGTATCACTTGGGGAGTTAATTATAGCTCCCAACTTGCAATCATCTGCAAACTTTGTCAGCCAGAGTCCATTTGTGTTGACCTGGACTTCAGAGAAGTAGATAACAAATAGGAGAGGACCCAGGACCGAACCCTGTGGGACTCCACTTGTGACTGGTCAGCAGTCTGACTTGGAGTCAGCTACTTTCACACTGTGGGTACTATCTGTGAGCCAGTTTGCAACCCAACTAGTGATATAGGGGTTGACGCCTAACTTGGTGAGTTTTTCTATGATTCCTGAGTGGGAAATGGTATCAAAGGCCTTGGCCAGATCAAGGTAGGCTGTATGAACCACCTTGCCTTCATCCACAGCTCTGGTGACTGACTCAAAGAAGTCGACCAGGTTGAGCAGGCATGATCTACCCTTCACAAAACCAAACTGTGTGGGATCCAGAGTTTGGAGATTCCCTATATCATTGTTTATTAGGTCTATGATAATGATGCGCTCCATATCTTTACATATCAGACTTGTCAGGCTAATGGGGCGATAGTTCCCAGGATCTGTAGTCGCTCCTCCTTTGTGGAGAGGGATGACTGTAGCAGTGCGCTATTTGGTAGGGACAAAGCCTAAGGTGAGTCTGTGATTGAACAGGGCACACAGGTGAGGTGCCAGTTCACTCTGTAGTTCATGTAGAACACAGCCAGGGATATTGTCAGGTCCCATAGAAGATGTATTCTTGGCCTTGGACAGTATTGTATAACCTATGCAGCAGTAATATTGGGTGTTTGACAATCTACTGGTATTGTGATTGATCCTTTTGGGGGGAGAGGGGTAAAGTTGGCACTGAATCTGTCGACCAGTATATTGGCAATATCTGTTGGCTCGGTATACACTTTTGCATGGAGGGTCTATAAGACATTCTATAAGTAGAATGAATCTGGTGAGAAGTGTCAAGGAGGAGTTCTGAATGCTTTTCTGGAATCAGAGATTGGGCGGAAGAGTTGAAACCCATGTGAAGGATTCTTGATGTCTGGGAGAAGACTCTGCAAAGATAAGTAAGTCATTCAAATAAGAAAGAAAAAATGAGTGCCATTCAGTCAGCTGTAAGGTATGACTTGAACTAGACACTTTGTAATCATGCTTGAAGCAGTAGATAATCCAAAGGGCAATGCAGAGAACTGAATGTTTGACCCAAATCCAGAAGTTCAGAGATCTTTTATGTTCCATGTTACCATAAAGCTTCCCTGGGGAACAAGGGGTAACAGATAGCGAATGGTCAACATCTTTAAAATTGGAACTTACCCATACTGAAATAGGAGAGTAAGATTTAAGAATTGTCTTCAAGAAGTTTCTTTCTTTGTTACCAAAAGCATTCTGGAGTAAACGCCATTGCCCATTGAATAAATGGCAATATTTCTATGACTACTAGGGTGAGCAAAGCTAAAGAACCTAAGGAAGAAATACTGTTTGCTTCAAAGGGTGGGGAGGAACTCCCCTGACAAGAGGTTTTTATATCTAGTGCCAGCTGTATTCCTCCTGGACCACCTTTAACCCCATGAGTCTGTCACAATCTGTTGCCAAAGGGGAATGAACACAGCCAGTTGATGAGACAAGTTTTAAGAGACTGAGGCAGGAGGGGAGGGGAAGAAAGGAAAGCTAGGATAGTCGTCCTGTAGTTGTATACTGTCCCTTTGTTGGAAAGGTTCCTGTTTGTTATTGTTCACATCCTGACAACTCTATTTCTTAAGCATGAAAACAGATCTGGGAGATTTGAAAGGGGAGACTGTAATCTTAGACACTTTCTAATCTAATTTCCCTCTTTCATCAAATTGTTTGTAGACCTGAGTAGGAGATAGGCCAAATAAAACCTATATCTCTAAAGCTGAATTAAACAACTCAGACTTTATTCCAACATAAAACTTCTGAATTTCTGCCCAGGCATACATTCTCAAACAAAAGCAGATGCAGAGGCCCTAGACACAGTATTTGCAGAATCATACATACCTTTAAGGCATGTCTAGATACCAGCGACATGAAAATAAGATAGAGGTAGACATGAACTTCCACATATGGGACTGATAGTTAAGATTTAAACATGTCCAAGTGGAAGAATAAAAGAATCTAATACCAAATCTGTCCCCAAAACTTCCCCTCCATATCCATGGGGAAGAAACTAAGCAAAAAAAAATTCTAAAGCCAATATGCTTTTATGGTGACTGAAGATTGTGAATCAGGGTTGTTACAGGCAGCATAATATACATTTTCCATGGCTTGCACTAGAGGAAGAAAAAACACAGGATAATCCTCTTACAAAATATTTTAAAATCTCATTAATACACTGGAAACATCCATTAGTTTCCATAAAAGACCTCATTCATGCTGGTAACAATTTGAGAAAAGAAATTACCTCCCAAGGAGGTTATAAAGACCTATTTTCCTCAGGATCAGAGTATTGGCCTTGAGAATTTGTAGGAGATAAAGCCTTGTCTCTGTTTATGTCAGACCCGACCGATTAGGAGAGGAATCTGTGTTTTTCTAGAGGTCTCTCCCCCTGAGCACATCCAGTAGCATTCCCCAGGTGAAACTATGTCTCAGCAAAGATGGTTCTTCTGTGCCCAGTCAGACACTGGAATAGCTGAAGAGGACATGGCTAACCCCCTGCTCATTGTGGCTAAAAGAACTACGTCAGAGAAAGCTAGAGAGCTAAGTGAGATATCTGAGGAACAACAAATGGCCACCACAGGTTCCACTATTATTGGCTGAAGAGCTGACTTAGTTCCTGTAGATAAGTTTTTCTTTCTTTCTAGGAACTGTGGAAGTCAGATCATCAAGAGTGGGGAAAGCATCCATGCTGTGACTGATTAATCAGATATGGATAGGATCACTGGAATGAGTTGTTCAGAAGGTAAATTTTCAAAAGTCTACACAAGCAGCACACTTAGACTTACCCTTAATGTCCCCAAAACACAGTAATGGACAAGCAGACTGCTAAAGTCCTGTGAGAAGCCCCTTAGAAGTAAAATTAGTGTGACAGAAATAAATGGCAGGTAAGTTTTCACAACGTGAACACAACACTGCATGCTCTGTAAATTCACAAACAGTGCACTAAAGTCCTATCAGAACCCCTTTGAAGTAAAAGTAGTCTGACAGAATAAATGTTAGATAAATTATCACAGTGTGAACATAAGCACTAATGCTCTGTAAATGTACAATCAGTACACTAAAATTGCGTTGGAAATCCCTTAGGGGTAATAGTTAGAATAAATGGCAGGTAAGTTGTCACAGCTACTACATGCCCTGCCATCATCCTTGCCAAAATGAAACACTGACCGACACTTAAACTTTTACTAATAAATAAATAAATAGAGTTTACATAAGCCCCCCACACTAGCCAAAGCTTAAAATAGCGTTCTCAGACATGAAACAAACAGAAGATAAGAAATACTGGCTTTTTTAAAGAGACCACAATATATGTACAAATTCAAAGTAAAAATATTGTTTTTTTCTAAATATATACTAAACACATTAAAATTAATATTTTCTGTGTGGAGCAGTTCCTTCAAAGGGGACTTATTTGCCAAAAATGAGCTGAAAGGCTAGCTGCTGCTCTTTTGAAGCCTTCAGGATGTTTCTTCTTGAGGCAGCAAGAAAGTACTGATATCCTCTCCTCAGGGCTGTACAGTCAGCAGTCAGAGTGGGAGTGGGTGAGGGACCCAGAGCTTTTGGAAGCTGTCTTGTGTCTCAGGCAAGACACAACTGATATAGCCTAAAGGCTACTGCATCAGTTGGAATGTTGAACATCACTGTTGTTTGCCTCTGTCATCAGATCATTTACTCCCAATACGTTGTTGAACTCTGGAATACTATCCTCACACAAAACTCTCCAACAAACTCAGTAGTTTTAAACCACTGCTTAAATAACATCTTAACCAATACTGGTCTTGCACATGCTCATCACAAGGTTGAGACTTTGTGTTCACAGTACGATAATCTCCAAATACTCTTCTTAAAAAGAATATGCTCAGCCTCTCATTGAAATGACAAAACAATTTTTATACATAACTGCTGCCTGTACAATCCACTACATTGCACGTGGGCTTTCTGTTTAGTAACTTCCACCTCTGTAAAATCTTAGAATGTATGACTGTAACTACTGTTCGTGTATAAATGTAAATAGAAATGTAACTACTCTGTGTTTAACTGGAACTTAGTATAATGCAATGTAAACAAATGGAATGTTTCTCCCCTGGCCTCCACTGAAAATAGATATTACCCAGTCGGACTTTCCTGGTAAACAAAAATCAATCAATCAATCAATCAATTTAGATTTTTCTTCTGTTTCTGGAACTGTTTTTGAAGCATTTAAATTGTATCATGCATTATATCTTCATTCTTTAATTAAACCATTTTGTTTAGCCACATGTTGGAGAACATCATAGAAACTGTAATAGTGATTCTTGTGAGGAAAGGTTAATTGCTAACATTTTGTAAGTGTCTGAACACTACTGGCTCATCCAGAGTTGTGTGCTTTTTTGTTTCTCTTGTTTTATGTAACTATTTATAATGAGGCTGAAAAGCTGACGCTGACATAGTTGCAGCTGAATAGTAGGTAGTGAGTGAATTTTCATATATTTATCTTCCTCATGCACTTAGCCAGATACCACTTAAAACACTGGACAATATGGAGGGCCAGCAAACGTCTTCCTTTCCACTGATACCATCCTAGCACTTGGCATGCTAAAGCAGTGTAGTAACTGCCTCATGCTCATTGATAATTAATTCCACATTAACACAGAAAGTTTTATCTGTGAGAGGTGTAAATACTTAGCTAATATAGAAGCCTGCCTCTCACAAACAGTAGCACACTGGTACACCTTTTCAACCACTTCCACATTTTCAAACAGAATACACTTAAATGGCATACACTGAGGCTATAAAAAGATCCTTGTAAAAGCCTCCTAAAACATTTAAGAACAGGCATTAGTAGAAGACCCATCTCCTTGCACCCCTATAACAAGTCACCAGCAGTATACTTTCACCAAGTCAGGTAATGCTAAACTAGTATCTGAGAAGAATGTATTTGTAATTGGTGACTGTTGTTAGACGTACTGATTCCCCACTCACCAGGGTGGGCATAGAGAGGTTTACTGTCAGCTGCCAGTATCACAGACATTACAAGAGCCCTTAGGACCCTTTCCTGAGATAAGTATGGCTTCAACGCGGTGGTGATCTGTGTTGGAATGAATATCCTGGGATGCAAAACCCCGTGGGACATGTCAGAACTATCTAGGTATGTGAAAGTTGCAGGTAAGACTCTGGTCCTTATTGGAATCCTTCCTTCAGGAAAAAAATGATGCCTAGGTATCATTGGCTTTAACAATTGGTTTAATAACTGGTGTCATTTCAGGGTGATCCAGAGTGCATTAATCTGGGACAAGACAATAGAGTCCTAGTTATTTTCCAAGGGATGGCCTGCCTCTCTCATTCAAGGGTTTCCACATAGTGGCATAAACCTTTGCTGTTCTCATAGCACTCTTTTCAGGCAGAGTCTATCTACTAGACATCCTAACCTAGCAAATTCTTCACACACCAAACTGGGTTACATTAAGATGCCTCTTCTCAGTGTTAGGAGACACAATAACAAATTGCTCGATCTTAAGAAACTCTTGCAGCTAGAACATGTTCATTTATGCATAGTTACAAAGGCTTGGTTTAAATGTAAAGAAAGCACTCCTTCCATACCTGGGTTTTGCACTTACTGTGCCTTTAGCTTGTTGAAAATTGTGATAGTTTTTTCAATATTTGTCAAAGATAACATCTTATCCAGACTGATATCCAGAGATTCATAAACTAGGCTCCTAGATAGTCAGTTTACCACAAATACAACAAGTTACCAACTTACAGCATGCAGCAGAACATCCTCCATGTTTCCAGATGATCATGTTAGATTAAAGGAAGCTTTAGAAGAAATTCCTATAAACAGTGACTCCATAATCCTAGGTGACCAACTAACCAGCCATAGAATATTCTTGGAGATTTCTGAATTTGATAAATGGAAACGCTATCAGCAAACTTACTAGGGACCAAAATATTTGTCATCTGGCCCTCACTTATATTGCCTCTACCTGTTTTACTTCCCTGGTCTTTCCTACAGTTAAGTTAGACTGTAAACTTGTGACATTTACTCTCAAAACCACTCTCCCATAACCAATGCCTCCATATTTAAGTACTTCAAAAGGGTGAACCTTATACCGTTATACAATGAAATCTCTAAATTTAGCTATGATATCACTAATGTTGACACTAACACAGCAGACAAGTTTTCTAAGGAGTTTTTCCCTGCTTAAGCAAATGCATGTATCTAGTTGTCCTAACTAGAGCCAAATAAAACAGGAAATTTAAAAACTCTCTGTAGTGGTCAACTGACATAAACATACTTTATAAAAAGGAGAAACACAGCAAACAAAATATCCACAACAGACGACCACGGAGCTAAAATCCTTTTAATAATACAACATGAAAACCATAAAAAGAAAAGAGAAATAAGTTGCAGCTTCAGCAGACAAAATGGATACGTGCTTTCAGCTTAATAGCCTTCTTCAGATCCTCAGTTTGTCCTGCTTCAGCAAATTAAGTACGACACATTCTGAAGCTTCTGATTGGTTGATTGTCGTACTTAAAGAAGTTTTTTTCACCTACTCCAGCACCTCTGATTCAAGATTCTCTTACCTTCCCTATCACTACTAAATAACATATTCTTAAGGTGTTATCTAAAACCAAAAACACTTCCTCCATGGGTTATGATAACATATCTGTGTGATTATTAAACAGTGTCAAACAGGCTCTGACTGAACCTCTCCTTAAACTGTGCAATCTGAGCCTAGCCACAGGCTATGTATCTGAATCTTTGGACACTGGAAATAGCTTCTGTTGCTTACTTTAAACTAGCCTGAACTGTTTTTTTTCTGATTACTGCATTTATTTTTAAATCTGCACTTAAAGTTACATTTAGTCGAATTTAATCGAAAGTTTGCTTGTTTGTTTGTTTAATTTAACTGTGGAGGCTGCCCACTAAAGTGTGCTAGCCTGTGTAACTAATTTATCACTGTCTCTGCATTTTCTGTGTATTTCTACAAAAAAAACAAAAAAATAATCCTTGTTTTCCCGCCTTTCTCGACTAGTTTAGACCAGTATATAGGCATTGCTGTTTTCTGGGCTGTGGTGTAGTTCCTGTGTTGTCCATTACCTTACTTGGATAGAAGGAAGTTTCTTTGCTCACCAGTGGGAGTGGGGAGCCTTGAGCAGCCTACCTGTCCTTGGGGGAAGTGACCTCAGCACAAGAAGCTGTAGTAATTGGTTGTTTGGGACCATTCCTAGCTCTTTTGTAGTTCACTGCTTAAAATCCGCCTTTGCACGGCTTTTATGCTGTCGCATAGCGCAGCGCCGGTTAAACAAGGTTAAACTTGGTTAAACAAGGTTAAACTTTTTCAATTTTTCCCTTAGAACTGTTCTACTTGCAATCTAAACAGCCTATACTCTTATCTGAAAAGCTCAGCACTTGCTCCTAAAGCATTTTTATACAGGTAAAGCACTCTTAAACAAAAGAAAGTACTTCATTCACCTAAATTCTATTGAGTACATATCTCCCTATAGGTCCTTTCTGACTCAGTTACACAGCAATCTTTTTCACTATTTCTAGCATGTCGAAGGGTCAGTTGCTGGCGTCCTCTCCTGTTCAGCTGGTGAATCTGGGAATCTTGAGGCAATGTTACAATTGCCTCATGTACACAGACAACCCTCTCCTCCTCCCAACAAATACAAATATATGCGAGAGATGCAACTATATAGCCAAACTGGAGGCTGAGCTCTCGCAATTCAGAACTGGCAAGACCAATCAGGAGGAGAAGGTAACCAGGCATACCACAATCCCAGTCTCACATAGAACTATCACAACAGCAAACCAAACACATAAACACACAAAAACATACTCGGAGGTGCTGATTAAAAATCTACCAAAACAACAGAGGCCTCCAAAGCAGACACCCAAGCAACCACCACCTCAAGACATAGCACATGCAACACATATTTCACAAAGTCAGTGTGCTAAACAGTCACAGCCCTTAAGGCCAAACAACATGCCGGACACACTTGTAATAGGTGACTCCATAGTCAGACACACTGACGTCCCACTCACCAGACTGAACAAGGAAAAGGTCACAGTAAGCTGCCTGTCGGGAGCTAGAATCCGCCACATAACACAAGCACTCAGGTCACTCCACAGCAAGTACAAATATGACTCAGTCATTGTACATGCCGGTGTGAACAACCTGAGACGTACCTCCCTGGACTACATGAAAAGAGACATAGAGGAGCTCTCTGATTATGTAGCCCAGGCCGGTATGACCCTGACCCTGAGCAGCATCTTACCCTCACCAAGAATGATGCCACAGTACAAAGACAAAATGATCAGTTTTAACAATTGGCTTAATTACTGGTGTCATTCTAAGGGGATCCAATGTCTGTCTGCTTGGGATGACATGCTTGACAAGCCACACTGCTTCGCAAGGGATGGCTTGCACCTGTCACCCCTGGGCTTCCGGATATTGGCCAAGGCTCTTGCCACCCCATAGTGCCTTTTTAGGCAAGGGTCAAATGAGAAACCTACCTCCCTAGAAAACAGAAGTGAAAACAACTAACCGTAATGCCGCGCAATCCCAGAAGTCTAAACCTCAAGATGCACGCCTCAAGCCCTCCTCAGTATGGAGAACATCGATGTCTGTGCAGTGACTGAAACCTGGTTCAAGGCTCCTGAGAGCACCCCAGCACTATCAGGTTTTACCTCATATCATGCTTTCCGGCCCCAAAACTTGGACCGAACCACAAAAGGAGGGGAGTATCCATTTTCATCAAAGATACCCACACCTCCAGGTTAGTGGCAACGCACGAAGCATCGGAGACTATCCAGGTGCAACTAACCATAGGCAAAACTGACTTACAGTTTGTAGCATGCTACAGACCACCCTCTCAAACTCAGGAACCCCAAACAGCCTTCCTGAAGACACTGGAGAGTATGAATGTCTCTCCAAATACCATCATTTTGGGAGACTTCAACTACCCAAACATAGACTGGGAACATTACTCAAGCCCCAACACCCTAGCCCAAAGGTTCCTAGAATTCATAAACTCAAATGCAATGGAACAACTAGTCACCATTCCCACAAGAGGAGACAATATACTAGACCTGATCATCACAAACATGGGGACAAAATGCTCCACACCGGAAGTATATCCCTCTTTGGTAAGATCAGACCATAAACTAATCTCACTGGAAATCCACATCCCGCCCCCACCCCTGCACAAAAGACCACAGTGAAGAACTTCTCAAAAGCAAACTTCACACTTCTTAAGACTGAAGTGGTATCCTTCAAGGCCCCTGGGCCAGTGGAAACCACAACCCACACTGCTGAATCCTTTGCAAATGCCTTCTATGGGCACCTTCAAGAATGCATGGATCATGCAATCCCAAATAAAACCAAGACCCATTCCCCCAAAGGCAGGCGCCCGGTCTGGTGGACCCCAGCCATAAACAAACTTTAGAACAGGAGGAGGAAGCTACTACATGACAGAGCAAAATCCCTAAAAGGGAAGGTGTCTCTGATCAGTACTAGCAAAAAACTACGATCACTCATAAAATCATCCAAGGCCAACTTTGAGAGAAAAATCGCAAAAGACACAAAAGACAATCACGAGGCCTTCTTTAGCTATGTTAGAAACCTGGGTGGAAACTCCCAGATATGCTCAGAGTTAGTCCAAAATGACACAAAATACACTGAACCCACTGACATTGCCAACATTCTGGCAGACAGGTTCAGTGCAAACTTCTCCTCCCTCCCCAAAAGGAGAAATAACTATCCCAGCAGAGTGTAGCCTCCCTAACATCTCAGATGCCCAGGTGAGAGCCGCCCTCTCTAAAGCTAAAAACACAGCATCAATGGGACCGGATGGTGTCCCGGGCTGTGTGCTACATGAACTCCAAGAGGAACTAAACCCACACATAAGGCTGCTGTTTAATCTTAGCCTTACTACAGGATACGTACCCAAAGAGTGGCGTACGGCAACAGTGGTCCCACTTCACAAAGGCGGTGCTTCTACGGACCCTGGAAATTGCCGCCCCAAAAGCTTGACGAGCCTGGTCTGCAAAGCTATGGAGAGGATCATTATGCAACTCATAAACAAAGACATCGGGGACCTACAGACATTGGATCCTACCCAATTTGGCTTTGTCAAGGGCAGATCCTGCCTTTTGAACTTGGTCGACTTTTTTGAAACAGTCACTAAGGCCATTGATGAGGGTAAGGCAGTTCACACAGCCTACCTTGACCTTGCAAAAGCCTTTGACACAATACCCCACTCGGGCATCATAGACAAACTCACCAGCTTAAATGTAAACCCATATGTCACAAGATGGGTTGCAAACTGGCTCAAGGACAGAACCCACAGGGTCAGAGTTGCTGGAGCTATGTCAGACTCTAAGCCAGTCACAAGTGGTGTCCCACAGGGCTCAGTCCTGGAACCCCTCTTGTTCAGCATTTATTTTTCCGAGGTACAGGCAAACATAGGAGGATTGTGGCTGACAAAGTTCGCAGATGACTGCAAACTGGGCGCCATAATTGATACTTCAGCGGACACAAACATCCTTCAGAGAGGCCTCATAGAAACGGATAATTGGTGCCAGAGCCATAGCCTTAAGCTGAACGCCAAAAAATGTATAGTCATACCCTTTGGGAAAAACAAGGTACCGACAAATTACCACATAGGCGGTAATCCATTAAGTACGGAAGAGGTAATCAGGGACCTAGGGACCCAGGTTGACAGTAACCTCTCATTTGACACTCACATTGCCAAAGTGGTTACGAAGACCTTCTATATTGCCCACCTTATCATGAAGGATTTCACATCTAGATCAAGAGAGGTCATTGTGCCCCTGTACTTTTCTCTTATCAGGCCAATGATTGAGTACAATGCCCCATTTGGGATGTATCTCACCCGACACCTGCAGCAGTTGGAAAGATCCCAAAAGTTCCTCACCAAGAGGATAAAGGGTCTTAAACATATGTCATATGCTGCCCGACTGAAAAAACTCCAGCTCTATTCAGTCACATACCGCCTACTCAGAGGTGATCTGTGCCTGACGTACAAGGCCATGTCCAATCCTGAATTAATGGACATGCTCCACCTCAGAAAATCCAAATCCATCAGAGCCACGAGAACAAGTGACTTAAACCTCAACACAGAAATAAATAGGACGTGCTGGAGGGACAGATTCATAACCCAGAGGCTCCCTACACTCTGGAACAGAATCCCAGTTCATGTTAGGCAGAGCCCCTCACTGACTCTATTCAAGAGAAATCTCGACGAGTGGATGGGAGATCGTAGGTTTACCCTGGGGGTCATCTCTGTGTCACTACTAGACAGAGGCATAGTAAACTAAACCCTAAAAGGGCGTAGTATTCTCATCCTAAGGGGTGGTGTAAGCCACATACACTCTGGCTAGGCTTATAAATGCCTTAGGGCAGATAGCCTAGTACGAACCTATGAACCTATGACACTACTATGGTGATGCCCCTTCACAAGGGTGGCCCCAATACTACACCATTCTTGTGCATGATTATTCCCTGGAAGGCTTGATGCAAGTACTAGGAGCACAGTAAAAGTGGATGGTGACCGTCTCTCCAGTTGTTCAGTGTGTTTTTTTTCTTTCTTTGGTGAGTTGGTTCGTGGAGTGGTGTTTTTGGCCCTAATACTAACCCTGAGAATTACAGACCAGTCAACCTTATAGGTCTAATCTGTAAAGCTATGGGGCATAGCATAACCAGAAATTGTGATATTAAAAAGCTCATTAAGCTTGATTCCCAACAACCTACCTTCATCAAAGGGACATCATGCCTGCTAAACCTAGTAAATTTCTTCGAGAGGGCTGCACAGGTTGTCAGCAGTGGTCATGCTGTTCATACAGATTATCTTGATCTGGCCAAAGCATTCAATACTATACCTCATGCAAGAATAGTAAGGAAATGATCACCCTTAAACGGAGATCCTTATAGACCATTTTGAAGTTGTACTTTTGCAATTTGAGCATCATTCTTTGTAATCTCACTTGATCTGAATGCATAGGCTTCTTTAGAAAAGTAATCTAGATATCATTGCTACAATCTCCTTGTATTCTGACTGAGAGTTCTTCTCAAACAATCTGGAAATATAGAGCTGATAAGTATGTTTTTGGCACTTTAACTGTTCAGAATTCTGTGTTGTCTTTAATTTTGCTTGACAATTATTTATATTATTTGTTGGCATTGTTTTCTGATCTGTGCTGAAACTTTATTTCTCCCACCTTATTGATGTTGTGTTCTTAAAGTTGGTAAAACTGGTCTAACAGCTTTCGTTTTATCTGATTGTCTCAAGACTTGCTGGTATAAAAATATTCTGTTTTTGTAAATTTCTGCATATCATTGCTAGAATCTCCTTGTGTTCTGACTGAGAGTGCTTCTCAAACAATCTGGAAATATAGAGCTGCTAAGTATATTTTTTAGCAGTTTAACTGTTCAGAGTTTTGCACTGTCTTTATTTTTGCTTGACTGAATTATTTGTATATTTGCTGCATTGTTTTCTGACCTGTGTTGAAGCTTCCCACACTATTGCTTTTGTGTTCTTAAAGTTGGTGGCTTTTACAGTTGCCCACCTCTACTGTAAATTTGATCTGGGACACCCCTCCCAGTCCCATCTCTTTAGCTCATTCTACGTAATACAGAGATCATTTGGGAAGGCTAAACCCCTTAGTCCCTTAACCTTGAATTATCTTCTCTTCCTGCTCTCTCACTTTTTAGTTTACAAAAAAGAAAAATAGACACTTTATTCAGCTGATTATATTTTTCTAATTTGTGTTTCTTCCTACTACTCTGTTACTTCATCTTGCTTTGCTTTTTCCTGCTACTTGGTGCCTGTTCTCTAAAGTGTTCAACTGCATATTTTCTGTTGCATTTATTACTGCTTGTTTATAGCCTGTATAAATTGTTAAGTGTTATTCTAAGCTCTTAGTTTTGGTTTAAGAACTTGGGCTTTAGGCCCACCCCTTAGCTCTCTCTGGCTTTTCTCCCTCAGATTCTGACAAATATGGATGGGCATTTTCCTACAGTTTCTCCTGCCAGTCTTGTTGATATGGGAATCCTGAGATAGTGTAGCAACTGCCTCATGTACATGGACAGCCATCTACTACTACCACCTAGGAACACAATTTGTGAGAGATGCAATTACATTAGGAACCTAGATCCCCCCTCAAGCCAGTATGTCTGGCACTGAAAAGGTTGTCAACACAATCACTACACCTCCCACACCTACACAACACACATCTACATATGTGGAGGTCCTCCGCATAAACATACCCAAACAAAGGAGACCTCCGAGGCAAAAATACACTTGATCTCCACAGCCCTCCACACCACATACCACGCATAGCCCACACACCTGTGCCTCATAACCACTAGAGCTTCACCATAAACCCAACATATTAGTCACAGGGGTCTCCATTGTGAGACACACAGATGTGCCTCTCACCAGGCTGGATAAGGAGAAAGGCACGGTTAGTTGTCTGTCAGGTGCCAGAATCCACCATATCACACGCACTCAAGTCTCTCAACAGTAGGTACTGTTATGACTGTCATAGTCCATGCTGGCATGAATGACTTGAGATGTACATCTCTGGACTATATGAAGAGAGACATGATTGAGCTCGCTGATTATGTGTCCCAGGCAGGTATGTCCCCTGCCATAAGCAGCATTCTGCCATCACCCAGAATAATGCCTCAATACAAACAGAAAATGCCAAGCAAAACCACAGCTAGTAACAGGCAGGAAGGCAAGGCTCAGCAATTGTAAAATTCACAAGTCTTTATTAAAAGTTAGTGCTTTCGCAGTGTTCACCACTGCTTCATCAGCCTGATTCATCCACAGAGCATTTACTTTTAAAGTAACAGCATCTAAAAACAGCACATAAAATATAGCAGGTAAAAACGCAGAAAAGCAGCATAGTATACTTGCTATTTTTTATGTGCTGTTTTTAGATGCTGTTGCTTTAAAAGTAAATGCTCTGTGGATGAGTCAGGCTTCTGCACTGCTATGTTAATTGGTACCAGAGTTTAGTATAAAAGAAGTTCATTTGCTTTACTTTTTTGTCTGGTTCATAGGTAGGTACTAGGTTATCGGCCCAAGGGCCTAAGTAAGCCTAGCCAACAAGGTTCTCTGGCTTACGCCACCCAAGAAAATGAATTTCCTGTGCCCCTGTCGAACAGAGCCACAGAAGTGATCCCCGGGGTGTATTTCCTATTTCCCATCCACTCATCAAGATTTTTCTTAAAGAGTGCTAATGAGGAACTGTGCTTGACATAGATGGGTAGCTTGTTCCAGAGTATAGGAAGTCTTTGGGACATGAATCTATCCCTCCAGCATGTCCTGTTTATTGTGGTGACAAGGTTTAGGTCCCTAGAGCATGTAGCTCAGAAGGATTGGGATCTCTTTAGGTGTAAATCAAAATGAGGCTAGCACCAAAGAGTGAAAATATATAATATATATTTTTTAATACATAATGGCAAAACCAAAGAATCAGACTAGTTTCAGCCCCAAGGCCTTCTTCAGTGATACACTACTGACATTCAATGAATACTTAAATAGTATTCTAAATGACTACTGACATTCAGTGAATACGTAAATAGTATTCTAAATTAATCAATTAAGCAGATAAACCAGTATTTAAAGGCACATTATAATAACAAGAGGTATACTCAATATATACAAAAAACATTCAAAGGTGGTCATTCAAGCCAGGGGAAAACAAACCCAAGCCCTCTTTTTATTATTTAATATACCATGCCATCCCATTTTCCTGGATCTATCCCCCCATATTTTATCAATAATAGTAAAATGAAATTTGGCTGTTTTGTGATTTAGTACATGTTTATATAAAGCATTTGTCAAATGCTGATTTCTCATATCACTGAGATGTTCCGACATTCTAATCCTGAGTGGCCTGGATGTCTGTCCCACGTAAAAGGTGGAACAGGAACATGTGATCAAATATACCACTCAATCTGTGCCACAATTTCCAAAACATTTAATCTGATATATCCTGCTGGTGATTCTACTAGAAAATTCTTTAGTTTTAAGCATGTGTGTACAAAATGAGCAGTGCCCACAAGACCCAATCAATTTGACCCCTGTTAACGTAAGTTGTTGACCAAAACCTGTTGATGTATACCCAGTTTTGAAGTGATTAAAGTATGAGCCCAAATTACGGCCTCTACGATATGAAAATATACACTCTGGAGTTAGTATCTTAGCTAACTCCTGAGTAGCCAAAAGAATGCTCCAATTGTTCCTAATAACATTCCTAATAGCATTGATGTTCCTACCATAAGTGGTCACAAACCTAATCACCCCCTCCTCTATTCCTGATTCCACCTGATATTCCAATAATTTGGCTCTCTCTTGTTCTTTGGCCCAATTACTAGCTGCACTAACATGCCCTGGTTTATATCCCCGATTACAAAACGTATGTATGAGGTCCTATTGATGGTATTCGTAGGTACCTTGATCTGAACTCTCAAAAACTGGGATTTGGGTGTATTTCTAATGATGTGATGGGGGTATAAACTAGTTGCCTCCAGTAAACTATTATAATGGGGGTATTTACGAAACACTTGTGTAGAGAGAGTAGGATCTTGATTACGTGTTATGCGAACATCCAAAAAATGGCTCTCCTGATCATGCATATTAAGTATAAACTCCATTCCCCCATTTGTTCTCTTTTAGATACTAGATAAACTGTAGTAAATATGTAACATCACCCCGACAAATCAACCAGAAATCATCAAGGTACCTATGCTAAATATCCATGTCCCCTAAATAGATGTTATGTAATGAGTCATAGATAAGATATTCTTCCAGGTACCCCATAAATGGAGGCAAATGAAGCCCCCATTGCAGTTCCCTGTGTTTGCCAAAAGCAGTCTGCTTGAAAGTAAAACACATTTTTTGTTAGTACATGTTCAACCATTCAGATTAACAAAGTATTGAAACTGGGTGGATAGATGTCTGTCTTATCAAGCCAATATTTTAAGGCCTCCAACCCAGCCCAATGGGGGATATTTGTATAAAGGGCGGTAACATCTAAAGTGCACATCATCCAACCCGGTTCCAACTGTGAATCAGACAAAATCTGGAGAAACTGAATGGTGTCCTTTAATCTTGAATGAACCATTTTTAATAAAGGCTGTAAATATTGTGTAAGAAACAAAGAAAGGGGTTCCGTCAAAGTTTATACTTAATATGCATGATCAGGAGAGACATTTTTTGGATGTTCGCATAACCCGTAATCAAGATCATACTCTCTCTACACAACGACTCTGTCATTGTCCATGTTGGAGTGAATGACTTGAGACGTACCTCCCTGGACTACATGAAAAGAGATATGGAAGAGCACTTGGATCATGTGACCCAGGCAGGTATGACCCTAGCCCTGAGTAGCATCCTGCCTTTGCCAAGAATGATACCACAGTATAAGGACAAAATGATTGACTTCAACAATTGGCTAAGCTTCTGGTGTCATTCAAAGGGGATCCAGTATTTGTCTGCCTGGGAAGACATGATCGACAAACCACGATGCTTTGCCAGAGATGGTCTGCACCTGTCACCCCTGGGATTCAGGTTACTGGCTAAAGCTCTTGCCACCCCTATAGTGCCTTTTTTAGGCAAGGTTCAAAGGATAAAACCACCACCGTAACAGATAGAAGCAGGCAAAATCTGAAGGTAGTGCTACTCAATGCTAGAAGTCTAAACCTCAAAATGCACTCTCTCGAGGCACTCCTAAAAATGGAAAACATCGATATCTGTGCAGTAACTACAATTCTTACCACACTTTTCGGCCACAAAACCAGGACCGAAACACTAAAGGTGGAGGAGTGTCCATATTCACCAAGGATATTCACACCTCCAGGCTAGTTGCCCAACACAATGCATCTGAAATTCTCCAGGTGCAACTAACACTAGGTAAGACTGCAATCCAAATTGTAGCTTGCTACAGATCCCCAACCATGCCCCAAGATTCTCACTACACCTTTCTAAACATACTGGAAAATATTAAGATACAACCAAACACCCTAATACTGGGTGATTTCAACTACCCTGCCATTAATTGGGAAAACTACTCAGGTACCAACTCCTTTTCCCAACGGTTCTTGGAATTCATAAATTCTAATGCCCTGGATCAGCTAATCCATTGTCCCACCAGGGGCTCCAATATCCTAGACCTGGTCATTACCAACATGGGAGATAGATGCTCCACACCAGTGGTCACCCCCTCATTGGTCAGGTCTGACCATAAGCAAATCACCCTTGACATCCACATCCCACCCCCACCCCCCAGTAAGGAAACCTCCTTAAAAAACTTCTCCAAAGCTAACTTCAAGCTACTGAAGTCAGAAGTGACAAACTTCACAACATCCATGCAGACGGGATCTGGAAGTTCGACTGCAGAATCCTACACTAAGGCACTGTACGAGCACATCCACTCGTGCATGAATCGTGCCATCCCAAATAGAACCAAGATGCTCTTCTCCAAAAAAAGGATGCCAATCTGGTGGTCCCCTGCTATAAACAAACTATACAACAGAAGGAAGAAACTGTTGCAAAAAAGAGGAAAATCCCAGGATGCAAAAAACTCCCTCACCAGCCTCAGTAAGAAGCTGAGATCCCTCATAAAATCCTCAAAAGCTAGTTACAAAAATAAAATTGCCAAAGATTCCAAAGACAACCACAAGGCATTCTATAGTTATGTCAAGAATCTAAATGGCAATGCTCAGATCTGCTCTGAGTTACAACAGAATGGCATTAAATATACTGATCCCAAGGATATTGCCAACATCCTGGCAGATTGATTTAGTGCCAACTTCACCCCACTATCACCCCCTAAAGGGCCCATCTCAATACCAAAAGATTGCCAAATTCCGATAATCACGGCCACACAGGTAGAAACCGCACTCTCCAAAGCTAAGAATACAGCATCCATGGGACCAGATGACATCCCAGGCTGTGTACTACATGAACTAAAAAATGAACTGGCACCTCACCTAAGTGTCATGTTTAATCATAGCCTCACCTCAGGCTTCATGCCCACTGAGAGGTGCACAGCTACAGTTATCCCGCTCCACAAGGGAGAATCCACCTTGGATCCCGGGAACTACCGTCCCATCAGTCTGACAAGCCTGATTTGCAAAGGCATGGAACGCATTATCATGGAACTTATAAACAAAGACATTGGCAACCTTCAAACACTGGACCCCACCCAGTTTGGGTTTGTGAAGGGCCGATCTTGTCTCCTGAATCCGATTGACTTCTTCGAATCAGTCTCCAGAGCTGTGGACGAGGGTAAGGCAGTCCACACAGCCTATCTGGACCTCTTCAAGGCCTTTGACACCATCCCCCACTCTGGAATCATAGATAAACTTACTAAGCTGGGCATAAATCCCTACGTCACTCGATGGGTTGCTAACTGGCTTACTGACAGAACCCAGACAGTAAAAGTAGCCAACTCCAAATCCAGCTCCAGACAAGTGACAAGTGGAGTACCTCAGGGTTCAGTCCTGGGACCACTCTTGTTTGGCATCTACTTCTCTGAAGTACAGGCCAACACTAAGGGACTCTGGCTAACAAAGTTTGCAGATGACTGCAAACTGGGAGCCATTATTGAATCCCCAAATGATGTGGATATTCTACAAAAGGGCCTTACAGAAACAGATGGCTGGTGCCAGAGTCATGGGCTCAAGCTTAATGCCAAGAAATGTATAGTTATCCCCTTTGGAAAAAAACATGTACCCATGAATTACCACATAGGTGGCAGGACACTAAACATCGAAAGTCTGATGAGAGACTTGGGGACACAGGTGGACAGTGGTCTCACTTTCGATAACCACATTGCCACAACAGTCAGGAAATCCTTCTATGTGGCACACCTCATCACTAAGGGCTTTTCATCCAGAAAAAAGGAGGTCATTGTCCCACTGTACTCATCCCTCATTAGACCCATTATAGAGTATAATGCCCCGTTTGGTATGTACCTCACAAGACATCTGCAACAGCTTGAAAGGCCACAGAAATACCTCACTAAAAGAATCACAGGCCTAAAGCAGATGCCATATACTGACTGTCTAAAAAAACTCCAGCTATACTCTGTGGCATATCGTCTACTCAGAGGTGATCTCTGCTTAACATACAAGGCCATGTCAAACCTTGAGCTGTTGGACATACTCCACTTAAAGAAATCCCAATCCCTCAGAGCCACACGCTCCAGGGATCTAAACCTTGTCATCACAATGAACAAAACATGCTGGAGGGATAGGTTCCTGACCCAGAGACTCCCCATACTCTGGAATAGACTGCCCATACATATCAAGCAGAGCACCTCATTGGCCCTCTTCAAAAGGAACCTTGATGATTGGATGGGAGATAGGCAATTCACCCCGGGGATCATGTCAGTCGCCCTGCTAGATAGGGGCCTGGAGAAGTAAATATTGTGGGAAGAAATATCCAGGGAATTGTTATGGCTAGGCTTGCATAGGCCCTAGGGCCGATAGCCTAATACCAACCTATGAACTTATGAACCCCTTCCAGATACTATAGGTCTTCCTGGTGGTTTCTCCAAACATTTGTGAATTTTAGGTAGCAGGTAAAAGATCTGCCTCTGAGGATCATCCACCACAAGTTGTCTTTTGGTTGCAAAATCAATAATCCCTTCCTCTACAGCACATTTCAAATAAGAATCTATTTCTTTTTTGAACTGCATGGTGGGGTCCAGTGGCATTGACATATAGTATCTGGTATCATATAACTGCCTAAAGGCTTCATTCAAGTAAAATTGCATGTCCATGACTACCACTGCTCCTCCTTTGTCAGCTGAAGTAATGACAATATTAGAATTATTTTTCAAGTTTATTAATGCCTGTTGCTCCTTTTCTGACAAATTGTGGCATAACATGTGCGAAGCACATTGTTTAAAATGCAAATCTTTAAGACAAGACTCCTGGAATACAGAAGCAAATTTATCCATAGGACGCTGGAAATTAGTTTTTTGAAACCGAAAATCTGTACTTATCCGACTCTTATCTTGCTCGCCAAAAAATAGTTTTAAGTTTAACAGATGGCAAAAGGCCAACACATCATTGACAACAGTATCTTCATTCACAAAGAAACCAGGAACATATGATAGTCCTTTATTGAGTAGTTGTAATTCAACATTAGTCAGATCAACAGAGGAGATATTATGCACATTAAAAGCTTCTGTTATTGAGGTATGAGGACCTGTAACAATGTTTCCACATTTTTCACTTTTTCTATGTTTTCTACCACCCCTGTGTTGTTTAACCCTAAAGGGTCATCCAGACTTCTAGATTTTTTATGTACTGGGGACCCCTTTGCGAGTACTTGTTCAATTTCAGTAGCAGACAAATCCTCCCCTGAGGTGCTACTAAAATCTGTTATAGATCTCTTTAAAATAGATCTAGGTCTCTTCTTCCTAAGTTTCCCCACACTGAGCTGCCCATCAAAAAACATAACCGTTTTTTTTTTTGGGGCCAAATGGTTTACCCTTATCGTAATCTGCCAGGTCCTGTTGAAATTTCTTAGTTTTTAATGTTTTCGCCAAGGATAATAAATCCTGAGAGAGTTTGGTCATGCATGGTTTATACTGGGTCTGTCCATCAAAAGCTTTAACTTCCTCACAAATTTGTTTAATATCATTAGTATTTATTTCTATGGTACGTTCATAATAGGAAAAGAGAATATTAACATGCCCATTCTTCCATCAATAAATCATCAGGAGCACTAAAAAAAGGCTGTGTTCGAATTCTTAACCCCCTTCGTGTGATATCTTTTGCTTGATAAGCCCTAAATAATTTTAAGTGCCATACAACAGTCCTGAGTGAAAACATGCTTTTGGTAAGCTATCCAAACAAATCCCTACAAATATTATCTGGGTCCCTTGTGTTACTAGCCATACTTGCACTCTGGTCCATAAGCCGAAGACTTGCAAATCATCCTTATCAGATGACAGTCCCAGTAAAATAGTAACCAAATCCATTGTCTTCCAGAATATAACAGATACTATATGTAAAAAATAAAAATATAATATTCCAGGATAGTACGTACAGTGACAAGTGTTACTATTACCACAATTGACATCCCAATGTAAATGGATTCTAACTGCCTACAATAAACTTATAAAATATACATTATATCAACAAACAGTGCATACAGACAATTGCCCTATAGTGAATTAGTTTCTAATCACAATTATACAACAGTACCAAATAAATATTGGTAAATTTATAGTTTTTTCAGCTGTGCAAAAATTGAACACCATACAGAATGAATAGGTATATCTAGAAACTGCTCACGACCTGAAAATCAAAAAGCACAGGTCATTATGACCAACACATCAAAACATCATATTCAAATTACACCTTGATACTGTGAAATTATACTTGGACATATCATTAAACAGCAATTTGTACTACGGTGTTGTCTGTTGTAAAAAGCACATACATACATAAAGTCTACTAGATGGTTGTAACCCACAATAGAGGTAATGTATAATGTTCTAGACCATAATATTGGCAATAAACCTTTTAGCATGGTCAAAACCAATTATATCATAAATGAAAATAAGAGAACACCATTGAAAGACAAGCTTCCGAATTATGTAATAACTCCTATAATAGTCCCAAATACCGGAACCCAATAATAAACACTCCAATGTGGTTAATATCAACTATCCAAATCAGCTTCTAATGTCATCAATATTATAACACAAAAAACATGTCCCAAACATAAACAACCCAGCCCCAGAAACAAATCAACATTAGCGATCTGTTCAAAAATGGCGCTCAGAAGGTCTACAAATAGTTCAAACAATAGATACATCCACGTTATTAATTATGACAGCCCTAAAAAATAACAGTAATAAGGGCTGCATCTACAGATCTTTGTTATGCAGATGACTGGAATGTTCACACTCCAACAACACCAGTTGAAGTTAAAGTACAAATATGTGTCCATAAATGCTCCCAGCCCAAATATAGTTCTGAAAACTGATAACCAAAGTCATGTACCAAGGGTTGAACCCACATTGATAAAGTGTTCTTTAAAATCTTCAAGTCGAGGTCAGAAGAATTCCCCTGGCTTTAAAGATTAACCGCTGTTCCACGATGCAACTTTTTAAACACTCCACACTGTTTGAAACCAGATAGTTAGTACACATATTCATAAATGGCCGAAAACAGAACTCTTCAAACCCCATGTGAAAATAGGACTGTCATTCTCTGAAAGGCTCTTATAGGTTCATAGGTAGGTACTAGGCTATTGGCCCTAGGGCCTATATAAGCCTAGCCAAAAATGTACCCTGGCTTTCGCCACCCAAGAAATTTATTTTCCTGTACCCCTGTGGAGCAGAGCCACAGAAGTGATCCCTGGGGTGAATTTCCTATTTCCCATCCAATCATCAAGATTTTTCTTGAAGAGTGCTAATGAGGAGCTCTGTTTGACATAGATAGGTAGTCTGTTCCAGAGTATGGGAAGTCTCTGGGACAGGAATCTATCCCTCTAGCATGTTCTGTTTATTGTGGTGACAAGGTTTAGGTCCCTAGAGCGTGTAGCTCGGAGGGATTGGGATTTCTTTAAGTGGAGCATGCCCAACAGCTCTGGGTTTGACATAGCTTTGTTTGTTAGGCAGAGATCGCCTCTGAGTTTTTTGAGACGGTCTGCGTAGGGCATCTGTTTGAAGCCAGTAATCCTCTTTGTGAGGTATTTCTGTGGCCTTTCCAGTTGTTGTAGATGTCTTGTGAGGTACACACCAAAAGGGGCATTGTACTCTATAATGGGTCTAATGAGTGATGAGTAGAGGGGAACAATGACCTCCTTTTTTCTGGATGAGAAACCTTTTGTGATGAGGTGAGCCATGTAGAAGGATTTCCTGACCACTGTGGCGATGTGATTATCAAAGGAGAGACTACTGTCCACCTGTGTCCCAAGGTCTCTTATCACATTTTCAGTGTTAAGTAGAATACCAGCTATGTGGTAGTTCATGGGTACAGAGTTTTTACCAAAGGGGATGACAATACACTTTTTGGCATTGAGCTTCAGGCCATGGCTTTGACACCAGGTATCTGTCTCAGTGAGGCCCTTTTGTAGTATGTCCACATTGTTAGGAGTTTCGATTATGGCTCCTAGTTTGCAGTCATCTGCAAACTTTGTTAGCCAAAGACCTTCTGTGTTAGCCTGTACTTCAGAGAAGTAGATACCAAACAGGAGAGGACCCAGGGATGAACTCTGTGGTACTCCACTTGTCACTGGTCTGAAGTCGGATTTGGAGTCCGCTACTTTCACAGTGTGGGTTCTGTCCATGAGCCAGTTGGCAACCCATCTTGTGACATAGGGATTTATACCTAGTTTAGTGAGCTTATCTATAGTTCCAGAGTGGGGGATGGTGTTGAAAGCCTTGGCGAGATCTAGATAAGCTGTGTGAACCACTTTACCCTCATCTATGACTTTGGTGACTGTTTCAAAAAAGTCAGTCAGGTTTAGGAGACATGATCTGCCTTTTATAAATCCGAACTGGGTAGGGTCCAGAGTTTGGAGATTACCAATGTCTTTGTTTATGAGTTCCATGATGATACGTTCCATGGCCTTGCAGACCAGGCTCATCAGGCTAATGGGGTGGTAGTTCCCAGGGTCCGTTGTGGCTCCCCCTTTGTGGAGTGGGATAACCATCGTGGTGCACCATTCAGTGGGCACAAAGCCTGAGGTGAGGCTATGATTGAACATGGTACTTAGGTAGGGTGCCAGTTCATTCTGTAGTTCGTGTAGAACGCAGCCTGGGATATTGTCAGGTCCCATGGATGCTGTGTTCTTGGCTTTGGAGAGTGACTTTTTTTACCTGTGCAGCCGTGATTACAGGAACTTTGCATTCTTCCGGTATAGAGATGGGCCCTCTAGGGGGTGAGAGGGGGGTAAAGTTAGCACTGAACCTATCTGCCAGGATGTTGGCAATATCAGTTGGTTCTGTATATTTAGTGCCATTGTGCTGTAACTCAGAGCAGATCTGAGTGTTGCCATTGAGATTCTTGGCATAGTTATAGAATACTTTGTGGTTGTCTTTAGAGTCAGTGGCAATTTTGTTTTCATAACTAGCTTTGGAGGATTTTATGAGGGATCTCAGCTTCTTACTGAAGTTGACCAGGGAGTTCCTCCAGTCATGGGATTTTACTCTTTTTTGCAACAGTTCCTTTCTTCTGTTGTAGAGTTTGTTTATGGCAGAGGACCATCAGATTGGCTTCCTTTTCTTGGAGGATAGCATCTTGGTTCTATTAGGGATAGAGTGATCCATGCACTCATGCAAGTGCTTATAAAGTGCATTTCTGTAGGATTCAGCAGTCGTACCTCTGTTGTCCATCTGCATGGGTGTCATGAAGTTTGCCACTTCTGTCTTAAGAAATGTGAAGTTGGCTTTGGAGAAGTTTTTTATGGTGGTTTCCCTAATTGGGGGTGGGGGCGGGATGTGGATGTCTAGGGTGATTAGCTTGTGGATGGATCTGACCAACGAGGAATTGACTTCTGGTGTGGAACACCAGTTGCCCATATTGGTAATGACCAGGTCTAGGATATTGCTGCCCCTGGTGGGGGTGTGAATAAGTTGCTCCAAGGTGTTGGAATTTATGGATTCCAGAAAACGTTGAGCACAAGAATTGGTACATGAGTAGTTTTCCAAGTTAATGGCGGGGTAGTTGAAATCGCCCATTATTAGGGTGTTAGGTTGTACCCTAATATTTTCCAGTGTATCAAGAAATGAGGAGTGGGAATCCTGGGGCATGGTGAGGGATCTGTAGCAAGCTACAATTTGCATTGCGGTCTTGCCCAGAGTTAGTTGCACTTGGATAATCCCGGATGCATTATGCTGTGCAACTAGCCTGGAGGTGTGGATATCCTTAATGAATATGGACACGCCTCCACCTTTAGTGCTTCGTTCCGGGTTAGGTGGCCGAAAGGTGTGGTATGAATTATAGCATGATAATGCAGGGGTGCTCTCTGGAGGTTTGAACCAGGTCTCTGACACTGCACAGATGTCGATGTTCTCCATTTTAAGGAGTGCCTCTGAGTGCATTTTGAGGTTTAGACTTATAGCATTGAGTAGCATTACCCTCAGATTTTGCTTGCTTGTACCTGTTATGGTGGTGGATTTGTCATCTGAATTTTGCCTAAAAAAGGCACTATAGGGGTGGCAAGAGCCTTAGCTAGTATCCGGAATCCCAAGGGCGACAGGTGCAGGCCATCTCTGGCAAAGCATCATGGTCTGTCGATTATGTCGTCCCAGCAGACAAATACTGGATCCCCTTAGAATGACACCAGAAGCTTAGCCAATTGTTGAAGTCAATCATTTTGTCCTGGTACTGTGGTATAATTCTGGGTGATGGCAGGATGCTACTCAGGGCTAGGGTCATACCTGCCTGGGCTACAAGATCGGAGAGCTCCTCCATGTCTCTTTTCATGTAGTCCAGGGAGGTATGTCTCAGGTCATTCACACCAACATGGACAATGACAGTGTCATATTTGTACTTGTTGTGGAGTGACCTGAGTGCATGCATTATGTGGCAGATCCTGACACCTGACAGGCAGCTGACAGTAACTTTCTCCTTGTTTATCCTGGTGAGTGGAACATCAGTGTGCCTGACTATAGAGTCACCTATGACTAGAGTGTTGGGTACGTTGTTATGCCTTATGGGCTGTGGTTGAGAGGCACACTGAGTTTGTGGACTATGTGTCATTTGGGTTGTGTTGGCGGGTGGAGTTTGCTTGTGTTTCTGCTTTGGAGGTCCCTGATGCTTGGGCAGGTTTTTAATGAGATCCTCCGCGAATGTAGGTGTGTGTTTTGTGTTTTGATGTGTGTGTTTTGGTGTTGTAGGTTTTGAAGGACTATGTGATGAGTGTGGTGTGGTGCAAGTGTTTACCTTCTCTTGACTGTCTAGTCCAGTCTTGGTTGAAGAGAGATTTGCTTCCAGGCTGGCTATATAAGTGCATCTCTCACAGGTTGTAGTGTTGGGTGGTAGGAGGAGAGGGTTGTCTGTGTACATGAGGCAATTGCTGCATTGCCCAAAGATGCCCAGATTCATCAGGTAGACAGAAGAAATCACTGGGAGCTGACCCTTAGACCTGCCTGGATAGGTGCTTATTTATTAAGTACTAAAAACTGCTTTCCTCTAGACAAGTGAGGAAAGTTGAGTGCTGTAGTAATTTGCAGCTTATTTAGTGCTTACAACGAGTACTGAACAAGTGCTGAGTTCAAAAAAAACAGATTTGAGTACTGAAACTAGAAAACTGGCTAGTTCTAAGAAACAAAATTAAGCTAGAAGGCTTCCCTCCAACACAGAAAGGCTTGGGGGCTCAGAAGCCTACAAACAGTCTAGACCACTTACAGGAAAGGCAGGAAACAAGCTTAACATTTTTTTTTCTTTTCCAGATGCTCTCTTTGTACACAGTAGGAGTGCCTGAAATCAGAATATGATCTCACTGCACTCAGTTGAGTGAGCAAATGAGATGGGTCCAGAAGGAGTATCCAAACACAAATTTACAAGAGGGGCGGGCAGTTTCAAAGCCACCAAGATTAACACCAAAACAGACACAGGGAGGGTGGATGGGGAACTAACTGAAAAAAACAGAGTCAAGACTTCCAGTTCAGTTAATATTCAATGCAACACAAATAAATCAATTAAAATGATGTATTATTTGAAAAAAGTGCAGATAAATGGTACTTAAATTCTCTTATACGTCCATTTGAATACAGATAGATCTTAGCTGGTCAAAGCTGAGGTTTTTAGCAGAAAATATTTCAAAATGTACCACTTAAATAGGCAGTGACAGGATATCAATGAATGAGACTACCCCCGCCTGCAATTACTAACAGGCAATAAAATTCTACCAAGCACTAACTGAAAAAACAGAGTCAAAACTTCCAGTTCAGTTAATATTCAATGCAACACAAATAAATCAATTAAAATGCTATATTATTTGAAAAAAGTGCAGATAAAAGGTGCTTAAATTCTCTTATACGTCCTGTTGAATACAGCTAGATCTTAGCCGGCCAAAGCTGAGGTTTTAAGCAGAAAATATTTCAAAATGTACCACTTAAATAGGCAGTAACAGGATATCAATGAATGAGACTACCCCCGCCTGCAATTACTAACAGACAATAAAATTCTAGCAAGCGCTAACTGAAAAAAAACAGACTCAAGACTTTCAGTTCAGTTAATATTCAATGCAACACAAATAAATCAATTAAAATGTTGTATTATTTGAAAAAAGTGCAGATAAAAGGTACTTAAATTCTCTTATACATCTATTTAAATACAGCTAGATCTTAGCCGGCCAAAGCTGAGGTTTTAAGCCCTTCCCTACATCGGTGGTGCCCCTGTTGCTACGTTGTAAGCCCTGATACAAAATTATATGCCAACACCAAGCTTTCAAAGCATAATGGTATTTAAATATATACCAAAGTAACATTTTTGATCTCAAAGACACCAAGAGTCCATAAAAACGTTGTCCATTCATGAAAAAAAGCAATGTCAAAAACCAATCTATCCGAACAATGTGGACCCAAGTCTCATTCAACTGGAAAATCCCTTTTCATAAGTTAAACTGACTGTATTTCCACGTACTCAAACACTCCTGTTTCTTGTGATGATACTAATGGAAACAGAAACACATCTGGTAATTTCAAAACCAAAAATACAGTCAATACTTCACCCCAATGGTGTTCCGCACTCCGAAAACCCGACGTTGAAAAGGCTCAAAATAATACGGCAAAATGCCTGCAAGTCTGATGGTTTTATAACAGTAATTAGAAACAATACTTCACCTCAATGATGTTCCGCACTTGTCACTGAAAAGGCACAAAACCACAACCCAGGATGCCTCCATATATAACCTATATATGTCCTTGTACTAACTAGACTCACTCTGTTTTCTTTTCTTTTTCCCTATTTTTTCTCCCTACACCCCTTTCAGCTCTTCTTTACCTCTCATTACACTTTAGCATTTTTCTTATAAAATTTATGTTTAGATTCTTTGTATTGTAATGATTATTGTGATATGCACATCACGTAGGTTGTAGTTTATGTATTTTTTTGGTTTTAAGATTGTAATTTGCAATTCCCTAAAAAAAAAAAAAAAAAATACTATTTGGTTTGCTGTTAGCATTATATTTATTATAACTTCTATTGCAACACCTTCTTAAACCTTGTAATAATTACTGGATCTTTTCTCCCCGGGCCTCTACTGAAAATGGACATATATCCAGATAGACTAGCCCGGTCAACAAATGTAAAATAAATAACAGAAACCAAACAAACGTTCCACAGCTCTTCAGCTCGTCAACATATTAATCACAAAAAACAGCCTTCTATATGGGAAAATAGTTCCATACCAGTAAATTGGTAAAAAAAGATCATGTACAAAACAGGCAGCTGGTCAAAAATACTGGTAATCTTGCTTTGGAACATTCTTTTGGCTAATCAGGAGATAGCTAAGATACTAACTCCAGAGTGTCTATTTTCATATCGTAGAGGCCGTAATTTGGGCTCATACTTTAATCACTTCAAAACTGGGTATACATCAACAGGTTTTGGTCAACAACTTACGTTAACAGGGGACAAATTGATTGGGTCTTTGCCTTGTGGGCACTGCTCATTTTGTACACACATGCTTAAAACTAAAGAATTTTCTAGTAGAAACACCAGCAGGGTATATCAGATAAAATGTTTTGGAAATTGTGGCACGGATTGGGTGGTATATTTGGCCACATATTCCTGTTCCGTCTTTTACGTGGGACAGACACCCAGACCACTCAGGGTTAGAATGTCGGAACATCTCAGTGATATGAGAAATCAGAGTTTGACAAATGCTTTATATAAACATGTACTAAATCACAAAACATCCAAATTTCATTTTACTATTATTGATAAAATATGAGGAGATAGATCCAGGAAAATGGGATGGCATGGTATATTAAATAACAAAGAGAGGGCTTGGATCATTAAATTAGGGGGTTTGTTTTCCCCTGGCTTGAATGACCATCTTTGAATGTTTTTTGTATATATTGAGTATACCTCTTGTTGTTATACTGTGCCTTTAAATACTGGTTTATCTGCTTAATTGATTCATTTAGAATACTATTTAAGTATTCATTGAATGTCAGTAGTGTATCACTGAAGAAGGCCTTGGGGCCGAAACCGGTCTGATTCTTTGGTTTTGCCATTATGTATTAAAAAATATATATTATGTATTTTCACTCTTTGGTGCTGGCTTCATTTTGATTTTCACAACTGATTTTTTTGGCCTTTTGCACCTGCCTTACATGAGAGTACGTTGTGTGGGGATTTCTATAGGTGTAGCATGTTCAACAGCTCTGGGTTTAAAAAAGCTTTATATGTTAGGCAGAGATCTCCTCGAAGTACGCGATATGCAACAGAGTAAAGCTGGAGTTTTTTGAGATGGTCAGTGTAGGGCATCTGTTTAAGGCCAGTAATCTTCTTTGTGAAGTACTTCTGTGGCCTTTCCAGCTGCTGCATATGTCTTGTGAGGTACATTCCAAAAGGGGTGTTGTACTCTATAATGGGTCTAATGGCTGCCGAGTAGAGGGGAACAATGAACTATTTTTCCAGGATGATAACCCTTTTGTGATGAGGTGTACCACATAGAAGGATTTCTTGACTACTGTGGCGATGTGATTATTAAAGGAGAGACTATTGTCCACCTGGGTCCCAAGGTCTTTTATCGCACATTTGGTGTTAAGTAGACTGCCATTTATGTGGTAGTTCATGGGTGCAGAGTTTTTACCAAAGGGGATGACAATGCACTTTTTGGCATTGAGCTTGAGGCAATGCCTCTGACACCAGGCATCTGTCTTAGTGAGGCCCTTCTGTAGGATGTCCACATCATTTGGGGACTCGACTATGGCTCCTAGTTTGCAGTCATCTGCGAACTTCATTAGCCAGAGGCCTTCTGTGTTAGCCTGTACTTCAGAGAAGTAGATACCAAACAGGAGAGGCCCCAGGACTGAATCCTGTGGTACTCCACTTGTTACTGGTTTGAAGTCAGATTTGGAGTCTGCAACTTTTACAGTGTGGGTTCTGTCAGTGAGACAGTTGGCAACTCATCTTGTGACGTAGGGATTTGTACCTAATTTAGTGAGTTTAGCTATAATTCCAGAATGGGGGATGGTGTTGAAAGCCTTGGCGAGGTCAAGATAGCTGTGTGAACCACCTTACCCTCGTCTACGGCTTTGGTGACTGCCTCAAAGAAGTAGATTAGGTTCAGAAGGCATGATCTGCCTTTCACAAACTCGAACTGGGTGGGGTCCCAAGTTTGGAGGTTACCAATGTCTTTGTTTATGAGTTCCATGATGATACGTTCCATGGTCTTGCAGACCAGGCCCGTTAGGCTAATAGGACAATAGTTCCCAGGATCAGTGGTGGCTTCCCCCTTTGTGGAGAGGGATAACTGTTGCTGTGCACCATTCAGTGGGCACAAAGCCTGACATGAGACTATGACTGAACATGGTGCTTAGGTGGGGAGCCAGTTCATTCTGAAGATCATGTAAAATGCAACCTGGGATGTTGTCCAGTCCCATGGATGCTGTGTTTTCGGTTTTAGAGATTGCAGCTTTTAACTGCATACATGTTATTACAGGGACTCTGCATTCTTCCTGTATAGATATGGGCCCTTTAGGGGGTGGGGGGGAGTTAGAACTGAACATCTCTGCCAGGATGTTGGCAATATCAGTTGGTTCTGTAATTTTTGTGACGTTGTGCTGTAACTCAGATCAGATCTGGGTGTTGCCATTGAGATTCTTGACATAGCTATAGAATGCTTTGTGGTTGCCCTTAGAATCAGTGGCAATTTTGTTTTCATAGCTAGCTTTGGAGGATCTTATAAGGGAGCTCAGCTTCTTACTGAGGCTGACGAGGGAGCTCCTCCACTCATGGGATTTTACTCTTTTGCAACAGTTTCTTCCTTCTGTTGTAGAGTTTGTTTATGGCAGGGGGCCACCAGATTGGCTTCCTTTTTTAGGAGGATAGTGTCTTGGTTCTGTTTGGGATAGCATGGTCCATGCACTTGTGTAAGTGCTTATAGAGTGCATTTGTGTAGGATTTAGCAGTCGTAACTGTGTTGTCCATCTGCATGAGTGTCATGAAGTTCGTCACTTCTGTCTTAAGAGGCATGAAGTTGGCTTTGGAGAAATTTTTTACCATGGTTTCCTTAATGGTGGGTGGGGGCGGGATGCAGATATCTAGGGTGATTAGCTTATGGTCAGATCTGACCAACGAGGAATTGACTTCAGGTGTGGAACACCGGTCACTCATGTTGGTAATGACTAGGTCTAGGATATTGTTGTCCCTGGTGGGGGTGTGGATAAGTTGATCCAGGGCACTGGAATTTATGAACTCCAGAAAGCATTGAGCGAAGGAGTTGGTACATGAGTAGTTTTCCCAGTTAATGGTGGGGTAGTTGAAATCACCCATTATTAGGGTGTTTGGTTGAACCCTAATATTTTCCAATATATCAAGAAAAGAGGAGTGGGAATCCTGGGGCATGGTGGGGGAGCTATAGCAAGCTACAATTTGGATTGCAGTTTTGCCCAGAGTTAGTTGCACTTGGATAAACTCGGCTGCATTATGCTGCGCAACTGTCTTGGAGGTGTGGTTATCCTTAATGAATATGGACACACCTCCACCTTTGGTGTTCTGGTCCAGGTTAGATGGCTGAAGAGCGTGGTATGAGTTATAGCCTGGTAATGCAGAGGTGCTCTCTAGAGCCTTGAACCAGGTCTCAGTCACTGCACAGGTATTGATGTTCTCCATTTTAAGGAGTGTCTCGAGTAAGTGTATTTTGAGATTTAAACTTCTAGCATTGAGTAGCATTACCCTCAGTTTTTGCTTGCCTGTTCCTGCTATGGTGGTGAATTTGTCATTTGAACCTTGCCTAAAAAAGGAACTATGGGGGCAGCAAGACTCTTAGCCAGTATCCGGAATCCCAGGGCCGACAGGTGCAGGCCATCTCTGGCAAAGCATTGTGGTCTGTCGACCATGTCGTCCCAGGCAGACAGATACTGGATCTCCTTAGAATGACACCAGAAGCTTAGCCAGTTGTTGAAGTCAATCATTTTGTCCTTGTACTGCGGTATCATTCTGGGTGATGACAGGATGCTACTCAGGGCTAGGGTCATACCTGCCTGGGCTACAAGATCGGAGAGCTCTTCCATGTCTCTTTTCATGTAGTCCAGGGAGGTACGTCTCAGGACGTTCACACCAACATGGACAATGACAGAGTCATATTTGTACTTGTGGAGTGACCTGAGTGCGTGGGTTATGTGGCGGATCCTGACACCCAACAGGCAGCTGACAGTAACCTTCGCCTTGTTTAGCTTGGTGATTGGGACATTAGTGTGCCTAACTATAGAGTCACCTATGACTAGAGTGTTTGGTACATTGTTTTGCTTATGGGCTGTGGTTTATTGGCACACTGAGTCTGTGGGCTATGTGTCATTTATGTTGTGTTGGGGGTTGGAGGTTGCTTGTGTTTCTGCTTTGGAGGTCTCTGTTGCTTGAGCAGATTATTATTGAGAGCCTCTGCGAATGTTTTTGTGTTTCTATGTATGGATTTTGGTGGTGTAGGTTTAGTGGGACTATGTGATGAGTGTGGTGTGGTGCAAGTGTTTACCTTCTCCTCTTGACTGTCAAGTTCAGTCTTGGTTGAAGAGAGCTTTACCTCCAGTTTGGCTAGATAAGTGCATCTCTCACAGGTTGTGGTGTTGGGTGGTAGGAGAAGAGGGTTGTCTATGTACATGAGGCAATTGCTACATTGCCCCAAGATGCCCATATTCATCAGATAGACAGGAGAGAACACTGGGAGCTGACCCTTGGATATGCCTGAATAAAAAATTACTTTCCTGTAGACGAGTGAGGAAAGTGAGTATAAGAGCTGTTTTTCTCTAAGCAAGTGAGGAAAGTAAGTACAAAAACTGTTTTCCTCTAGGTAAAGAGGAAGGTTGAGTGCTGTAGTAAATTTGTAGCTTATTTAGTGCTAATAACAAGTTCTGAATAAGTGCTGAGCACGAATAAGCAAATTCAAGTGCTAAAACTAAGAATCTGTACCTGGATCTTGTGGTAGATAGGCTAACTAGTGCTTACCACTCCCACTGATAAGCTAGAATGCTTCCCTCCAACACAGAAAGGCTTGGTGGGCTCAGAAGCTTACAAACAGTCCTGGATACAGCAAATCTGTATCTGGACTAGACTAGTTACAGGAAAGGTGGGAAATAAGTGCAAACGCGGGTGGTGAACAGTGCAAAAGTGCTAACTTTTAATAAAGACTTGTGGATTTTACAATTGATGAGCCTTGCCTTCCTGCCTGTTACTAGCTGTGGTTTTGCTTCGAATTTTGTTTGGGTCTGCTGCTTGAACACACTCACTGCTTTTAGATTTTTTTGCTGTGCAAACAGAAAATGATTGACTTCAACAATTGGCTTAGTTTCTGGTGTCATTCCAGGGGGATCCGGTACCTGACAGTCTGGGAAGATATGATCGACAGACCAGGATGCTTTGTCAGAGATGGCCTGCATCTGTCTCACTTGGGCTTCAGGCTTCTGGCCAAGGCTCTTGCCTCCCCTATAGTAGCATTTTAAGGAAAAGTGATGAGGTTAAAATTACCAACATAAAAATTTGAAAAAAACACAAATTAAAGGTCATGCTGCTAAACGCTAGGAGTCTAAACATGAAACTGCACTCATTGCAAGCATTCCTAACCCTAGAAAATGTTGACATCTGTGCAGTCACAGAAACCTGTTTCAAAGCTGTGCAGAGCACCCCAGCCTTACCTGGTTACTCATCTTATCATACATTCAGACCCCAAACTGTGGATGGTAAAGCCAAATGAGGTGGAGTTTCAATATATATTAAAGACATACACATCTCCAGGCTGGCCAAACAGTATGACGCACAGGAGACACTCCAGGTGCAGTTAACCATTGACAAGACCCCTTATTCAAATCATAGCTAGCTACCGACCCCCCAAATCTGACTCAAGATGCCCAATCCGCCTATTTGGACCTGTTCGAATCTATCAACAGTATGACGCACAGGAAACACTCCAGGTGCAGTTAACCATTGACAAGACCCCTTATTCAAATCATAGCTAGCTACCGACCCCCCAAATCTGACACAAGATGCCCAATCCACCTATTTGGACCTGTTCGAATCTATCAAGATTCAAGCCTTTACCCTGATCCTGGGTGACTTTAACATCCCAAACATAGAGTGGAAGAACTACTCATGCCAGAACACAAATGTCCAGAGATTTCTTGATTTTGTCAATGCAAATGCCTTGGAACAGCTAGTCAATACCACCACAAGGGGTGATAATATCTTGGACTTCGTATTAACCAACATGAGTAACCACTGCAGCATCCCTATAGTATCATCCTCCTTGGTAAGATCCGACCATAAAGCGGTCACTTTCAAAGTCACCATCTCCCCCTACCCCCCTCTAACTAGGATCAGACATAAAAACTTCTCAAAAGTTGATTACAGCCTCCTGAGGGATGGTATAAACAGCTTCACAACCCCCTTTCCCCTCTGTAGGAACTGGCACCAATAGCCAAAATTACATCAAAGCACTATACAAGCATTTATATAGATGGATGGAATCAGGAATACTTGACAGGACTAAGTCATACTTCACAAGGAGAAGTAAACCTGTCTGGTGGACATCTGCAATAAGTAAACTCTATAACAAAAGGAAAACATTGCTATCCAAGAACAAGAAGGAGCAGGTGCCCAGTTGGAAGCAATGTCTCCTTAGCCTGAACAAGCGAATAAGAGCACTAGTGAAATCCTCCAAAGCAAACGTCGAATCAAAACTGGCCACATCTGCTAGAGACAATTATAAGACCTTCTTCACATATGTCCGCAACCTCAAAGGAAGCACCCAGATTTGTTCAGAACTGTTGGCCAAGGACACCACATATACAAATGCCATAGATATAGCAAACTTGCTGGCTGACAGATTCAGCAAAAACTTTTCCCCTCTGTCCCCCCATCAGTAAATCAGAACATCCCCAGTACCTGCTCCCTTCCCCTTATATCTAGGGAACAGGTCATCACTGCTCTCTCAAAGGCAAATAAATACAACCTCCATGGGACCCGATAACATCCCAGGCTGCATCCTACGTGAACTCAAGCAGGAACTTGCAGCACCATTAGGCACCATATTCAACCAAAGCCTGAGTACTTGCTTCATCCCAGCTGAGTAGAGGACAGCCACTATCATCCCTTTACACAAAGGTGGAGTGTCCACCGATCCGTAAAATTATAGACCCATCAGCCTAACTTGCCTGATCTGCAAGGCCATGGAATGGATTATCATGGACCTCATTAACAAGGACATTGGCAACCTCCAAACACTTGATCCCACACAGTTTGGCTTTGTCAAGGGGAGGTAATTTCTGCTAAATTTGGTCGACTTCTTTGAGAGAGTCACCAAAGCCATGGATGAGGGGAAGACGGTGCACACCGCCTACCTTGACCTGGCCAAAGCGTTTGAAACTATTCCCCACTCGGGCATAATAGATAAACTCTCTCAACTAGGCCTCAATCCAAATTTTACCAGATGGGTAGCAAACTGGCTCACTGATAGAACCCATGTAGTCAAAATAGGGGAAGCCACCTCAAGCAGTAGACCTATAACAAGCGGCATACCCCAGGGTTCGATCTTGGGGCCTTTGTTATTTGGGATATACTTTTTTGAGGTACAGGCCAAAACCAGTGGGCTATGGCTGACCAAGTTTGCAGATGACTGCAAGCTGGGTGCTGTCATCAATTCCTCAAGTGACGGGGACATCCTCCAAGAGGGTCTCACTCAGACAAATGACTGGTGCCAGAAACATGACCTCAAGCTGAATACCAAAAAATGCATCATCATCCCCTTTGGGGAGAGTGACATCCCCACAAATTATCACATTAATAACAATGTCCTAAGCACTCATTGTGAGGGATTTGGGCACCCAGGTTGATGGCAACCTGACCTTTGACCATCATGTTGCTTCCATTGTACGGAAAGCCTTTTACATGGCCCACCTCGTAAGTAAGGTATCTCATCCAGGGACAGGGAGGTTATAACATCCCTGTATTCTTCCCTTATAAGGCCCATTATTGAGCACAATGCCCCTTTCATCGTGCATCTTGCAAAGCACATGCAGCAGTTGGACAGACCACAGAGGTTCCTCACCAGGAGAATCTAGGGCCTCAAACATCTACCATACACAGATAGGCTAAAAGCCATATCCCTCTACTCAGTTTCATACAAACTCTTCAGAGGTGACCTCTGTCTGGCATACAAGGTGATCACAGACCCCACCTTGATGGGGCTGCTGCATATCCACAAGTCAAGCTCCACTCAAGTAACCCACACTCGTGGCCTCAGCCTGGTCTGTGACATCAACAAGACTTGTTTGCAAGACAGATTTGTGTCCTAGAGACTCCTCCATCTGTGGAATAGACTCCCTCTCCACATCAAGCAGAGTACCTCTTTACCCCTTTTTAAGTGCAACCTGGATAACTGGATGGGAAACAGAAAATATACCCCTGGTATTCCACCCATGTCCCTACTGGACATAGGCATCGGGTGAAGATTTGTCTAAACATGGGTTAAACTCTTGGCTAGGCTTTTAAGGCCTCAGGGACAATAGCCTAGTGACTTCCTATGATCCTGTGTAACTAGAGGTTGGTGGTCAGTTTCAATCTGAATAGCTCGACCATAGTTATAATCATGAAACTTGGAATATGCAAATACTATTGCCAAAAGTTCTTTCTCAATTTGAGCATATTGCATTTCAGTTTGAGTAAGTGTTTTAGATGCACAGGCTACTGGTCAGCCTTCTTGAAGAATAACTGCATCAAGTCCAAATTTTGAAGCATTACAGGAAAGAGTGACTGGTTTGTTTACATCATAGTATCTTAATGTAGGTGGGGTGGCAATTTTCTGCTTAAGGTCTTCAAATGCCTTCTGGTGTTGTTCTAACCATGACCATGTAACATTTTGCGTGTCAGCTCTTGTAAAGGTGCTATCAACTCACTGAAGTCTGGTATAAACTTGCCTAAATAGTTGACCATGCCTAGGAAATGCTGTAGAGCTTGAATATTATCTGGTGCTGGCATCTCAAGAATAGCTGCTTGCTTGGTCGGGTCTGGTCAGTACTTGTAAATAAATGACATGCATATGTAACTTCTGGTAGTCTAAATTTGCACTTCAGAAGATTGAACTTCAAGTTTACTTCACGTGCTCTGTCTAGAACTATCTTTAGGTTTCTGTAATGCTCCGCTTCACAATTGCCTCCAATTAATAAATCATCTACTATTATGGCACAAGGATAACCCGAAAAAATTTGCTCCATTGCAAGCTGGAAGACTTCACTTGTAGAATTTGTTCCAAATGGCATCCTTAGGAATCTGCATCTGACAAACAGGGTACCAAAAGTGGTTAGTAATGAGGATTTGCGATCTAGCATCACTTGCCAAAAATGAACTTTTTGCATCTAAGACAAAAAACAGTGGCATTCGGTATTAGGGCTGCAACCTCTTCAAATGTACACATTAGATGATGCAGTCTCTTCAATGCTTTGTTCACATCTCTTAAGTCAATACATATTTTGATTTCATCTGAGCCTTTTTTGTGAGCTGCTACCATAGACGACACCCATTCAGTTGGTTCTGTAACTGAACAAATTACACCTTACTGCACCATTTTATCCAACTGAGTCTTGACTTTATCTTGCATAGCTATCAAAACTCTTCTTGCTGGTCTGACTACTGGAGTGATCTCTGTATCTAACTTCATGGAGTACACACCTGGAAGCTTGCCCAACTTGTCATCGAAAACATCAGTATACTCTGAGAAAATGGCTTCAAAAAAATTAGAACTAGGATATGCACTTATATGATTAACTTGTTTGGTAAAAGAAAGCAGATTCATTCTCAAGCTGTCTTTGAGACCAAATAATGACAGTTCTGGTCTTCGGACTACGTAGAATAACAAGCTGTAAGAGTTTATAGCCAAATAACATGAAAGCAGCACTGAGTCTTCGGTATGAATTTCTTCACCTCCATAAGCAGCAAGTTTCGCATTACTGGCCACATTGAGTTGTTCATAGTTCTCACTTTAGCAAATGTGTCTGCTGATATAAAATTGCATTTTAAACCAGTATATACTTTAAGCTCTGTGGATTTACCCTTAATCCAGACTGTACAAAACACTTCATTTATTGTCAATAATTCATTGCATCAACTCTTTCACCAATTGCTGAAACACCATCTACATAAAAAGTTGACTGCTGTCGCTCCACTTTATCAACTTGCTTTTTTGTGTGACCTTTCTTTATAACTATGTGGGGTTTACTTGATTTGCAAAACTTTTGAAAATGGTTCAATTTTTTACACTTGTGACATTGCTGACCAAATGCTAAGCATTTTTCTCTTTTATACTCATGATTGGCACCACAGTTGTGACAGTTAACAATAAATCTGGACTTGGGTTTTGTTGACTCACATTTGTACTGCACTGAGCATGCTCCTTTAACTGAACTGGTCTTAGAACTTGCTGGAAAACTACATAGTTTCCCTGGTGAACCAGCAGGGGTTGTGGCTGCCATGTACTTAGGCCTATTTCTGTTTGTCACTTGTCTGGAGCCTACTGAAACCATGCTCTTGTCACTTGCAAGTATACTTGTGTATTTTCTATAACTTCATGAATTTGACAAATCTCAATGGCTTTACTCAACAATAAGTCATTATCACGAAGCAAAATCTTTCTCACAGCAGTACTATTAATACCACACACGAGCCTGTCTTTTAATAACTCATCTTTTAAGTCACCACACCGACACATTTTGGCTTTGTTTCTCAGGTCAGTTGTATAAGCTGCAAAAGTTTCCCTTGGTTTCTGATCTCTCATGTAAAACAAATGCCTCTGTAATGTAATATTTGTCTGGGGGTTACACATTTCTCTGAACTTGCACTTTAAACATTCGGGGGTCTTCCCTTGATTCAGCCTGTACAACAATAATGACGATTTTCACCTTCTCTCTCATATACTGCTGGTGCATACACAAAAGAATGCTCTCTTTCAATGGTCTCTGACCCTGCTAGGTTAACAAAATGAATGCCCTGGTGCATGCATGTTTGTCTGAATAAGCTGCTTCTATAAAAATATCATACTCTTCCTCAAATATTCTCCAGTTCTCTGCAATATTCTGATCAAATACAAGTCGTAAAGGCTTTTGAAATCCGTCTGCCATATTAACACATACCAGTGAAGGGTTTTTCAAATAAGCATGAACACATACACATACCCATATGCCAGAAATTTATGCCAGTATTTGTAACTTTGCCCAATAGCACAACCAGCCTCTGTATAACTGAACTTTGCGAACTAAGTCACTCGGCCACTCTTATACTCTTGAAATTACTGTACTGCAAGAAATCACCTCTTATCACTATAAGAAGCATTTCAAATAACTGCACTGTGCAACTGAACTGAGCAGGAGAAGCTCAGAGTCAGTAACATTTCAAAGTAATTGCATTTTGTGAATAAACTATACACAGCACACTTAAATTTCCCCAAAACGGCAGTACCTTGCTAGGCAGTTCTTTACAGTTCAAGAAACAGTCTGCAGTGGTGGGACTTTGCGAATAGACACACCCAGCACAATAAACTTTTTGAAATGGCTATACTTTGATTGTATTTAACGAAATAGTTGCACTTTGCACAAAAATTCTTTTAAATACATGCGTAGTAGTAAGCATACACTGTAAGCACTTTTGCATACTTTGAGATACTTCAAATGACTCTAGTTATGCCCTTGATACAATTCAAAGTCATAGTTATGCCAATACACAGCACTTTACCAAAACACATGCAGTTGCCTTGCTTTATTTATGCTTAATGTGTTCTTTTTGCCCTTATTATATTCGTTTTGCTCGTTTAATCTCTTTTTCATGCCCATTGTAGTTTTCTTGTGCTCATTTTACTCTAAACATGCCCATTTTGCTTTAAACATACTCTTTTATTTCTCTGATAATCTTTTCATTAAATATCTTAATCCTAAACATTTTGTGCCTCCTGCTTGTTTAATGCAGTTTGTGCCTTTGTAATGCCCCGTTTTATCATTTGTATAAAATAAACAATTCCTGAGAATTCTCATCACTTTTGAATCTTTTCTGGCTCTTTTTCATTCTCATTTCTCTTAGTTTACCTTCACTGTTATCTCTGCACCTCATGGCTCCGAATATCATTCTCTGGAATGCTGGTTCTGACACCATGCCGCTCTCCTACTTTGGACACAATAGAAAAGTCTTTCTGGGTTCTGTTCAAGCTGCTTTAGTATATACAAACACATCACGATAGAAGTTTACTGACTTTAACTTAAGTAACTTATATACAAACTAACTATGCTCACTCTCTGGCTGCAGTCTCAAAATGGCACTGGGAATAACATGTGCCTGGTATTTATTTGTGCATGTTCAGTCCTTGATATGCTTCTTAAAGATACAGCACATACATCCTGATCTACAACAACTGTTGTCAGGAAATCATTCTGCCTGGCACACCTAACAGCCAAAGTATTAATTTAGATCCAAAGATGATGTTGTCCCTGTATATTCAGCACTGATCAGACCCACTATAGAGTACAGCATTCCATTCAGTATGTATCACAACTTCTCAACAAAAGCCCCAGAAGCTCGTTCCAAAAAAGATCTCTGGTCTTAAGAATCTTGGTTATCAGGAGAGACTGAAAGCTATGTCTCTAACTCTTGATTGGTAATTTGTGCTTTGCTTATAGTGCCATTAGAGATCCAGTGATCCTTGACTTTCTATAATTTCATAGGTTCATATGTGTATACTAGGCTAATGACCACTGGAGCCTTTATAAGCCTAGCCATACAACCTAAATATATCCCACAAGCTATTGGGCCTTAGGATATTTTTAAGGTAAGTATGTTAATTAGGGCATGATTTAACAGCTGCCTGTGTCCATCAGAGATGTAGGAGTCAGACTGGGGTAAATATCAGGTTTCCCATCCACTAGTCCAGGTTGCACTTTAATAGGGTTAGGGAAGGGCTCTGCTTCACATGGATGGAAAGTTTATTCCAGAGAATGGGGATTCTCTGAGATACATACCTGTCCCTCCAACATGTCCTATTTAAGTTGCAAGCAAAGTTTAAATCTTTAGATCTAGTAGTTCTGGTGCTGTTCATTTTGTGGATATGCAAAAGGTCCATCAGATCAGGATCCAGGGATACCTTGTATGCAAAAGGTTCATCAGATCAGGATCCAGGGGTGCCTTGTATGCCAAGGATATATCGTCTCTCAGCAGTCTTAGAAAATAGAACATAGAGACAGGGCTTTGAGGTGATCTGCATAGCACATTGTGTTTAAGCCCTGTATTCTTTTCATGAGGGACATATGTGGATGTTCCAGTTACTGCATGTGTGTGGTCAGGTACATACCAAAGGGGCATTACACTCGATGAGGGGTTTGATGAGGTCTGAGTACAGTGGCATGATGACTTCTCTAGATCTAGATGCCATGCTTTTACTTATAAGTTGAGCAGCATGATTTTCTTTCTACCTTAGACACTTGTTGGTCGAAAACCAGGTTACTGTCTGCATGTGTTCTCAAACACCTGACTACTGTGTCTACTTTTAGGGGTGTTTTATCAATGTGGTAGTTTCCTCTGTGTGTCTGACTTCCCAAAAGGTACTATTATGCATTTTTTGGCATTGAGTTTTAAGCTGTGGCTTTGACACCAGTCATCTGTCTGTGTTAGAACTGCTTGTAAGATATTAGCATCTTGGGGGTTTCTATGATTCCTCCTTACTTGCAATCAGCTGCAAACGTAGTAAGCCAGAGGCCCTTGACTTGCAAAAAATAGATGCCAAAGATGAGTGGACCCAGCACAGAACCCTTGAAGACTCCACTGGTGACTGGCCTCTTTGTGGAGGTGGTCCCTCCTATCCTAATGTGGAGCTGAATTTGTCAGTCAGAGGATTTGTTGCATCTCCCAGTTCCAAGAACATGGCTCCATTTACCAACAGTTCAGCACACTGTTGTGTATGGCCTTTGCGGTTTCAGACATAGCTAAAAAAGGCCTTATAGTTGTCCTTGGCCTGGGATGCTAAATTTGCTTTGTTGTACTTAATTAGTCCTCTTAGTTATCTATTCACTTTGATGAAAGTGTTTATATCTTTTTTGGTGTTATGCTTCCTAATTTTAGCTATGAGTATATTTTCTTTTGTTGTGCAACTTAATTTTGTATTCTACCAGGGAGGTTTGTTTTTGAGTTAGTTTTGGGCTTACTTCTGGTAGGCACAGCAGCCTCCATGCAATCACTGACATAGTTATACAGAGCTTCTGTGAATAATTCCATGTAGTCTACTGTGTTATCTGAGTTTGGTGGTGCTTGAAATTTTGACATTATCACTTAATGAAAGGTAGTTTGCCTTGGAGTAGTTTCTAACTGTTACAAAGTTTGCTTGGATTACAAAATTGATTCTTATTTTGAATGAGACTGTTTTGTGGTCTGATCTTACCAAAGAGGACACGATAGTAGGGAATGTGCAGTGTTATCCCATATTTATGTTTCTACCTGTAGTAGACATATGAACTAACTGGTCCAGGGTATTTGTGTTTACAAAGTCTAGGAATCTCTGCTCTTGCAAATTTGGGGTTATGTAGGATTCCCAGTTTATAGAGGGATAATTAAAATCCTCCATTAGTATGGTATTTGGTGGAATATTGAGTGTCTCCAATAGGACTATGTATGAGTTATGGTTTTCATGGGACATAGGGGACTTTGTATGTGGTAATCTGGATGTGGAGGAACTCTAGTGCATCATCCTCTTTAACCAACCTAGAGGTATGCTTGTTATTGATATAGATTGAGACACCTCCACCTTTAGTCCCTATCTGTCTAAATATGTGGAAGGCGTTGAAGTCTTACACTTCTTGTATACTCTCTTTAGCTTTAAACCATCCTCCGTAACTGCACAGATGTCTGCATTCTCCAAGGTGAGGAGAGTTTGGAGGGAGTGGAGCTTCTTGTTTAGATGCCTGGTATTGAGCAGTAACACTAGCTATTTTGGAAGGATTGTAAATTTGGCATTGCCCAAAAAAAGCTCTATTGGAGAGGACAATGTTTTAGCCAATATTCAAAAGCCTAGAGGGGATAGGTGTAGATCATCCTTGGCAAAGCAATGCGTTTGTTAATCATGTCATCCCACACTGACAAAAATTGTATCCCCTTAGAATGACACCAAAACCTAAGCCAGTTGTTAAAGTCAATCTAAGCCAGTTGTTAAAGTCAATCATCTTCTGTTCGTATTGTGACATCATCCTTGGTAGAGGTAGTGCTGCTCAATACAGCCTGCATTTAAAGTGGATCGTTGAGAGACAGCCTTACAAGACTCTCTGCAAATATATAGAGCTGAGTATATTTTTTTGTATTATTCTGTATTATAGAGATAAATTGTTACTTAGATATCTGTTGTCTTACTGTTCTGCAAATATACAGATATCAGTATATATTTTTTTGGTTATAATTTGCACTGTGATTCCTCATATCTATCTCTGTTGAAACTGACTTCCCCACCCCCTCCCTCATTTTAGTTTCTATAGCTTGTGTGTTAACTCAAGGTTCCCTTACTTTGCTGTTAATAGCAGCCTGCATTTAAAGTGGATTGTTGAGAGACAGCCTTACAAGACTCTCTGCAAATATATAGAGCTGAGTATATTTTTTGTATTATTCTGTATTATAGAGCTAAATTGTTACTTAGATATCTGTTGTCTTACTGTTCTGCAAATATACATATATCAGTATATATTTTTTGGTTATAATTTGCACTGTGATTCCTCATATCTATCTCTGTTGAAACTGTCTTCCCCACCACCTCCCTCATTTTAGTTTCTATAGCTTGTGTGTTAACTCAAGGTTCCCTTAATTTGCTGTTAATAGCAGCCTGCATTTAAAGTGGATTGTTGAGAGACAGCCTTACAAGACTCTCTGCAAATATATAGAGCTGAGTATATTTTTTGTATTATTCTGTATTATAGAGCTAAATTGTTACTTAAATATCTGTTGTCTTACTGTTCTGCAAATATACAGATATCAGTATATATTTTTTGGTTATAATTTGCACTGTGATTCCTCCTATCTATCTCTGTTGAAACTGTCTTCCCCACTCCCTCCCTCATTTTAGTTTCTATAGCTTGTGTGTTAACTCAAGGTTCCCTTAATTTGCTGTTAATAGCAGCCTGCATTTAAAGTGGATTGTTGAGAGACAGCCTTACAAGACTCTCTGCAAATATATAGAGCTGAGTATATTTTTTGTATTATTCTGTATTATAGAGCTAAATTGTTACTTAGATATCTGTTGTCTTACTGTTCTGCAAATATACAGATATCAGTATATATTTTTGGTTATAATTTGCACTGTGATTCCTCATATCTATCTCTGTTGAAACTGTCTTCCCCACCCCCCCTCATTTTAGTTTCTATAGCTTGTGTGTTAACTCAAGGTTCCCTTAATTTGCTGTTAATAGCAGCCTGCATTTAAAGTGGATTGTTGAGAGACAGCCTTACAAGACTCTCTGCAAATATATAGAACTGAGTATATATTTTTGTATTATTCTGTATTATAGAGCTAAATTGTTACTTAGAGATCTGTTGTCTTACTGTTCTGCAAATATACAGATATCAGTATATATTTTTTGGTTATAATTTGCACTGTGATTCCTCATATCTATCTCTGTTGAAACTGTCTTCCCCACCCTCCCTCATTTTAGTTTCTATAGCTTGTGTGTTAACTCAAGGTTCCCTTAATTTGCTGTTATAGCAGCCTGCATTTAAAGTGGATTGTTGAGATACAGCCTTACAAGACTCTCTGCAAATATATAGAGCTGAGTATATTTTTTTGTATTATTCTGTATTATAGAGCTAAATTGTTACTTAGATATCTGTTGTCTTACTGTTCTGCAAATATACAGATATCAGTATATATTTTTTGGTTATAATTTGCACTGTGATTCCTCATATCTATCTCTTTTGAAACTGTCTTCCCCTCCCCCTTCCCTCATTTTAGTTTCTATAGCTTGTGTGTTAACTCAAGGTTCTCTTAATTTGCTGTTAATAGCAGCCTGCATTTAAAGTGGATTGTTGAGAGACAGCCTTACAAGACTCTCTGCAAATATATAGAGTTGAGTATATTTTTTGTATTATTCTGTATTATAGAGCTAAATTGTTACTTAGATATCTGTAGTCTTACTGTTCTGCAAATATACAGATATCAGTATATATTTTTTGGTTATAATTTGCACTGTGATTCCTCATATCTATCTCTGTTGAAACTGTCTTCCCCCCCCTCCCTCATTTTAGTTTCTATAGCTTGTGTGTTAACTCAAGGTTCCCTTAATTTGCTGTTAATAGCAGCCTGCATTTAAAGTGGATTGTTGAGAGACAGCCTTACAAGACTCTCTGCAAATATATAGAGCTGAGTATATTTTTGTATTATTCTGTATTATAGAGCTAAATTGTTACTTAGATATCTGTTGTCTTACTGTTCTGCAAATATACAGATATCAGTATATATTTTTTTGGTTATAATTTGCACTGTGATTCCTCATATCTATATCTGTTGAAACTGTCCCCCCCCCTCCCTGTTCTTGGTTGTAGTTTAAATTTGGTGGCTTTTGCAGTGCCCACCCCACTGTAGATTTGATCTAGGACACAGCCCCAGTCCCATCTCTTTACCGCATTCTACCTAATAAACCCTTACTGCACTTGCTTTTAGTCCTTTTTAATTTAATTACATTTTTTCAAACTGGGTGTGGACTAATATTGCTACATACTCAAGTGTGCCAGCTTGCACTGCACGTGAATTGTTTTTACTACTGTTTTTGCTACTTTTCTGGGAAAAAAAAAATTTCTGCTTTTACTGTATTTGTGATTCTTCCTACTTTATTTTGCTTTTGCGTCATCTTAAAAGTACTCAGTTGTATTTATTACTGCTTGGTGTAACTCATTCTAAGCCTTTTAGTCTAAGCACTTGGGCTTCAGACCAGTTGTTTTACATTAAGAAGGTTTGTGGTCTGCACTGCAGTGGCAGAACAGGTAGCTTACATCCTTCTAAGTTGGGAACTGCTGATTGAGGGCTTAGTGTCTGTTATTCTAAAAGTGTATTAATTCTGGTTTAAGCACTTGGGCTTCAGGCCAGTTATTTTACATTAAAAGGGTTCATGGACTGCACTCTTGTGGGAGGAGAGGCTGGACTCTGCCCTTCTGAGCTGGGAATTTCTGGTTAAAAGCTTATAGTGCCTGCATATTTGAACTGCTTCTTACTGAAATTGGTACACCTTGTTTGCTGTAGCGTAGACTAGATCCAGGCCTGCTGAATCTAGCTTTGTTTGTATAACTTGAGCACTAATCCAGGCATTCTTTAAAGTATTCAGTTGTATTTACTACTGCTTGGTAGTAACTTGATTAAAGTGTAGCTATCATTCTAAGTCTTTTGGATTAAGCACTTGGGCTTCAGACCAGTTGTTTTACATTAGGAAGGTTTGTGGCCTGCACTGTGGTGGCAGGACAGGTAGCTTACATCCTTCTAAGCTGGGAACTGCTGATTGAGGGCTCAGTGTCTGTTATTCTAAAAGTGTATTAGTTCTGGTTTAAGTACTTGGGCTTCAGGCCAGTTATTTTACATTAAGAAGGTTTGTGGTCTGCACTCTTGTGGGAGGAGAGGCTGGACTCTGCCCTTCTGAGCTGGGAATTTCTGGTTAAAGGCTTATAGTGCCTGCATATTTCAACTGTTTCTTACTGAAATTGGTACACCTTGTTTGCTGTAGCATAGACTAGATCCAGGCCTGCTGAATCTAGCTTTGTTTGTATGCTTGTTGTTTGTTTGCTTGTTATTTCCCTGAAATGCTAATACCACCTAAAATGCGGCTTTTCAGCGCTTCTGTGGATCCCTAGTGATATCTGCATTGCTTACTGTACTTATTTCCTTGTTTCACTTAAAAGAAAGTTACTGTTTGTCGTTTTTGCATTTAAGTTACCTGTAACACATTGCATTTAAGTTACCTGGCACTTGCTCACTAAAGCAATTATATAAGTCAGCACTAAAAAATTAAAAGCACTACACCCTCACAAACTCCCCTTGAGTACCTTGTTCCCCATTGGCCCTTTTTTTAATTATAAAGGAATTCCCAATACTATTCTAGCATGTCCAAAGGTCAGTTGTCAATCTCCTCTCCGGTCCAGCTGGTGAATCTGGGAATCTTGAGGCAATGTTACAACTGCCTCATGTACACAGACAACCCTCTCCTCCTCCCAACAAATTCCAACACATGTGAGAGATGCATCCATATAGCCAAACTGGAGGCTAAGCTCTCTCAACTCAGTACTGGCATAACCAGTCAGGAGGAAAAGGAAACCACACTCACTACAATTCCAGTCTCACATAGACCTACCATGACAGCAAACCAAACACATAAACACACAAAAACATACTCGGAGGCTCTAAATAAAAATCTGCCTAGGCAGCAGAGACCTCCAAAGCAGACACCCAAGCAACCGCTACCCCAAAACAAAATACGTGCAACACATAGCTCACAAAGCCAGTGTGCTGAATAGTCACAGCCCTTAAGGCTAAACAACACACCTGATACACTTGTAATAGGTGACTCTGTCATCAGGCACACTGACATCCCACTCACCAGGCTGAACAAGCAGAAGGTCATGGTGAGCTGCCTGTCGGGCGCTAGGATCCGCCACATAACACAAGCACTCAGGTCACTCCAAGGCAAGTACAAATATGACTCAGTCATTGTCCATGCTGGTGTGAATGACCTGAGACCTCTCTGGACTACATGAAAAGAGACATAGAGGAGCTCTCTGAGCATTTGGCCCAGGCCGGTATGACCCTGACCTTGAGTAGCATCTTACCCTCACCAGGAATGATGCCACAATATGAAGACAAGATGATCAATTTCAACAATTGGCTTAAGTATTGGTGTCATTCAAAGGGGATCCAATGCCTGTCAGCCTGGGATGACATGCTCGACAAGCCACAATGCTTCACTTGGGACGGCTTGCACCTGTCACCCCTGGGCTTTCGGATATTGGCAAAGGCTCTTGCTACCCCCATAGTGCCTTTTTTAGGCAAGGCTCAAAAGACAAACCCACCTCCATAGGTATCACAAGGGATAAGACACTAAGAGTAATGCTACTCAATGCCAGAAGTCTAAACCTCAAGATGCACACACTCAAAACTGTCCTTAGCATGGAGAACATCGATATCTGTGCAGTAACAGAAACCTGGTTCAAGGCTCCCGAGAGCACCCCAGCACTACCAGGTTATACCTCATACCATGCTTTTCAGCCCCAAAACGTGGACCAAATCACAAAAGGAAGGGGAGTATCAATATTCGTCAAAGATACCCACACCTCCAGGTTGGTGGTACAGCACGAAGCATCAGAGACTATCCATGTGCAACTAACAGTGGGTAAAACTGCCTTCCAGTTTATAGCCTGCTACAGACCACCCTCCCAAACCCAGGAATCCCACACGGCCTTCCTGAGAACACTGGAAAATATGAAGGTCTCTCCAAACACCATTATATTGGGCGACTTCAACTACCCAAACATAGACTGGGAGCATTACTCTAGCTCCAACACCCTAGCCCAAAGGTTCCTAGAATTTATAAACTCAAATGCTATGGAACAACTTGTTACCACTCCCACAAGAGGGGAAAACATACTGGACCTGATCATCACCAACATGGGGACTCTATGCTCCAGACCAGAAGTGTATCCCTCACTTGTAAGATCAGACCATAAACTAATCTCACTGGATATTCACATCTCGACCCCACCTCCTGCCCAGAAAACCACAGTGAAAAACTTCTCTAAAGCAAATTTCACACTCCTCAAAACCGAGGTGGAATCCTTCAAAGCCCCCGGGCCTGTGGAAAATATGGCCCAGACCGCAGAATCCTTTATAATTGCATTCTATGAACACCTTCAGGAATGCATGGATCATGCAATCCCAAATAAAACCAAGACCCAATCCTCCAAAGGCAGACGTCCTGTCTGGTGGACCCCAGCCATAAACAAATTATGCAATAGAAGGAGGAAGCTACTAAATGATAGAGCAAAATCCCAAAAAGGGAAGGCATCTCTGATCAGTATTAGCAAAAAACTACGGGCACTCATAAAATCGTCTAAGGCCAGCTTCGAGAGAAAAATTGCACAGGACACTAAGGATAATCACAAGGCTTTCTTTAGTTATGTTAGGAACCTGGGTGGGAATTCCCAGATATGCTCAGAATTAGTCCAAAATGATAAAAAATACACCGAACCCACAGACATTGCCAACATCCTAGCTGACAGGTTCAGCGCAAACTCCCCCATACCAAAAGGGCAAATATCTATCCCAGCAGAGTGCTGCCCCCCTGACATCTCAGATGCTCAGGTAAGAGCCGCCCTCTCCAAAGCAAAAAACACAGAATCAATGGGACCAGACGGTGTCCCGGCTGCGTCCTACATGAACTCCAAGAAGAGCTAAACCCAAACATAAAACTACTGTTTAATCTCAGCCTTACTACAGGATATGTACCCAAAGAGTGGCGTACAGCAACAGTGGTCCCTCTCCACAAAGGTGGTGCCTCAACGGATCCTGGAAACTATCGCCCCATAAGCCTGACTAGCTTGGTCTGCAAAGCTATGGAAAGGATCATCATGGACCTCATAAATAAAGATATTGGGGACCTACAGACACTGGATCCTACCCAGTTTGGCTTTGTTAAGGGAAGATCCTGCCTCTTAAACCTGGTTGATTTCTTTGAAACAGTCACCAAGGCCATTGATGAGGGGAAGGTGGTCCACACAGCCTACCTGGACCTCGCAAAATCCTTCGATACAATACCCCACTCGGACATTATAGATAAGCTCACCAGCTTAAATATAAACCCCTATGTCACTAGATGGGTTGCAAACTGGCTCAAGGACAGAACCCACATGGTTAGAATTGCTGGAGCCATGTCAGACTCCAAACCAATTACAAGTGGCGTCCCACAAGGCTCAGTCCTGGGACCTCTCTTGTTCAGTATATATTTCTCGGAGGTACAGGCCAACACAGAAGGACTGTGGCTGACCAAGTTCACAGATGACTGCAAACTGGGCACCATAATCGACTCTCCAGCTGACACAAGCATCCTCCAAAAGGGCCTCATAGAAACAGACAACTGGTGCCAGAGCCATGGCCTCAAGCTAAATGCCAAAAAGTGTATAGTCATCCCCTTTGGCAAAAACAAAGTGCCCACAAATTACCACATAGGTAGTAATCCATTAAGTGCAGAAGAAGTAATTAGGGACTTGGGGACCCAAGTTGATAGCAGTCTCTCATTTGACAACCACGTGGCGAAAGTGGTTAGAAAAACATTTTATATAGCCCACCTAATCATGAAGGGATTCACATCTAGATCAGGGGAGGTCATCGTGCCTCTTTACTCATCCCTCATCAGGCCCATAATTGAGTACAATGCCCCTTTTGGGATGTACCTTACCAGACACCTGCAGCAACTGGAAAGACCCCAAAAGTACCTCACCAAGAGGATCAAAGGGCTCAAACAGATGCCATATGCTGCCCGGGTAAAGAAACTCCAGCTCTACTCAGTGGCATATCGCCTGTTCAGGGGCGATCTGTGCCTGACATATAAAGCCATGTCCAACCCAGAATTAATGGACATGCTGCACCTCAGAAAATCCAAATCCCATCGAGCTACGCGCTCGAGAGACTTGAACGTCAGCACTGAAATAAATAGGACATGCTGGAGGGACAGATTCATAACCCAGAGGCTCCCTTCACTCTGGAATAAAATCCCAGTCCAGGTTAGGCAGAGTCCCTCACTGACTCTCTTCAAGAGGAATCTTGATGAGTGGATGGGAGATCGTAGGTTTAACCCGGGTATCACTTCTGTGTCACTGTTAGACAGAGGCACAGTATACTAACCTCGAAAAAGGGCATAGCAAAATTAATTTAAAATGGGTGGCGAAAGCCAAACACATTCTGGCTAGGCTTATAAATGCCCTAGGGCAGATAGCCCAGTATGAACCTATGAACCTATGAACTAGGCACATACCAGCCTGTGACACATAGTCCAACACTTAGTCCAAGAGCTCCATAATATTTTTCTTCATATTGTTTAGGGAGGTACATCTCAGGTCATTTACAACTACATGGACTGTGACTGAATCATACTAGTATCAGTGGTGCAGTGACTTGAGTGTGTGTGCATAACTTGGCAAATCCTGACCCCTGACAGGCAACTGACCATTATTTTCTCCTTGTTCAGCCTGGTGAGTGGGTTAACAGTATGTTGTACAATGGAGGATTAAATGATTAGCAGTGAACATTAGACAATTGTTACATTTTCTCAGTATTTCCATATCCACCAAACTGCCGGAGGAGAAATTGGGGAAGTGCATATCTATGATGTCAGGCCCTTTATTGGGTGAGCTACTACAGTGGAATGCACAAGGGGTTAGTAGTGGGTTGACTGAGGCTGCTGTTTGGGCTACAGACTCGGCCAAGGTATATAATAATAAATTCAAGTGGCATTGCTCCTCAACACGCAGACTAGCTGGTCTATACTACTCAATGTGCAAAATAGGTCTCCTAAACCCACACCGAGTTGCTGGTACAGTTTCAGGGTGAAACCACACAAATGGCAAGGACCAAAAGGTGGCAAAAACCAGCAACAATTTTACTTAATATTTACTTAGTTTATTAAACAAACAATTACTAAGTGCTTTTGTCCCATTCAACTTAATCGGGACTTCCTCAGAGTATACATTAAAGTTAACCTGACGCACATTTATACTTTAATCCCACCAATCACATTTGATCAATTCATACATATTCATTTACTATCTTTAAAAAGATGTTCAATCTATGATTAATAATTCAAAAGTGAAATTAAAAATTTAAATTTTACCTATTACATACACAGCTGTTTAAGTCTGTCTATAATTCACATAACTTTTATTTAAACCAGGTTTATTGGTAGCATCTAACCTAATCTGCCAACACAATTCCTTGTATTCAATCAAATTTTTAATGTCCCTACCACTGAAGTCATGAACTACTTTATCAATAACAAAAAATAAAAATGTTTTGAAACTTAAACATTCAACAGAATATCTATATAATGCATTTGTGGTTCTTTTTTTTCTTCATATCATAGAGGTGTTTGTATATTCTATTCCTAAGTTTTCTTTTTGTTTTTCCCACATAGAAGGCTGAGCAAGACACACGTCACTAAGTATAGAATACCTACTGTGTTTCAGAAGTGGTTTTATAGAGAAGAGTTGGTTTCTAACTGCCTGAGTCTATGCAGGGCACTACTAACCACTGCTGCACAATGTGCAGCAGGTGAGACAATGTACTATATTTACACAGGCACTTAAAACACAGCAAACTAACTTCTAAGCTGTCTGGACAATAAAACAACTACCATTACAGCTTTCTTTTGTCTTTCCCAACTGGGATAGACCAGGCCAACACATGCTGCCACTAGATGGCAGACATAGGCAACCGTCAGACAATTGACACTGCCCAGTTTGGCTTTGTCAAGGGAAGGTCATGCCTACTAAACCTGTGGTCTTTTTTGAGAAGGTCACCAAGGCAGTGAATGAGGGGAAAATGGTGCATTCTACCTACCTGGATCTGGCTAAGCCATTTGATATAATACCCCACTTCAGTATAGTGGACAAACTCACTGAACTAGGCATAAACCCACACATAACTTGCTGGATTGCCAGCTGGCTCACAGACAAGACCCAGGAAGTCAAGATCTGTGAGACCACCTCCACTAAGAGACAGGTCACCAGTGGTTACCTCTGGGCTCCATGCTGGGACCACTCCTATTTGGCATCTACTTCTCAGAGGTAACAGCTAATGTCAAGGGCCTTTGGCTAACCAACTTCTCAGAAGACTGAAAATTGGGAGCAATTATAGATTCCTCCATGAAACAAGCATCTTACAAGAGGGTCTAACACAGACAAATAACTAACGCCAAAGTCATGGATCAAAATGCAATGCTAAGAAATGCATTATAGTGCATTTTGGAAAACTGCCACCCAGGCTAATTGCTGTACTGATAGGAAACCACTAAGAGTTGACCTAGTTGTCAGGGATCTGGGAACATATGTAGACAGTAATCTGGTCTTTGGTCATCATGTAGTTAAGGAAGTAAGAAAATCAATCTATGTCACCCAAATTATATGCACGTGGATTGCATCCAGGTCTAAGGAAGTCATAGTGCTACTTTATTTGGTCTGTATCAGACCCATCATTGAGTATAATGTCCCCTTTTGCCAGACATATACAGTAGCAGGAACACCCACAAAGCTTCCTTACCAGAAGATTTCAAGGTATAAACGCATTGTCCTATATGGATCTCTTTAAAGCCCTATTACTATACTCAGTCTCCCACAGATTACTGACAGGTGATCTAGGCCTGGCATACTAGACATCCTTGGATCTAGCTCTGATGGACTTTTTGCACATCTGCAAAATGAACAGCATCAGAACCACTAGATTCAAGAATTTTAATTTTGCTTGTGACATAAATAAGACATGTTGGCAAGACATATATGCATCTCAAGGGATCCCCATGCTCTGGAACTGGCCCCCAATCCATGTGAAGCAGAGTCCATCCATAACCCTATTTAAGCGTAAACTTGACCAAGGGATAGGAAATCAGACATTCACCCTGGGTCTGGCCCCTATGTGTCTGATAGACAGAGGCAGACAGTAATGTCCAAACTAACATATTCCCCCACATAATGTCTAGAAGCTTCCTAACATTTTCCCTTGTAATGAATGCTCATGATACATAGTGACATAAATGGATTGGATTGCATGGCTAGGCTTATAAAAGCTCTGGTAGTTGTTAACCTAGTATATGCATACGAACCTATATCCCAAACAGAAAGTAATTGCAATGCAACTTTAAGCAGGTAAAGGAAAAGCAGAATATAAGACTCTAGCAGACAAACTGGAATATAAGTAGCACTAAAAGCACTGAATCACCAGTCCTGGAATAGAATTCATGGTACTGCTGCTACTCCAGTCTCACCACTGTATAAGTAACCAGGCTTGTAGAAATGTACCAGTAAAACTATTTATGGAAAAATGCAGTAATAAATGACTAAATGAGGCTCATATCTGGCAGTAGTTCACAGTGCTGCACAACTACAACTGAAACTACAAGACTAAGACCTCATACAAGGATCAAAATACAAACAGCAAGCTTTTAGAAGTAATTTTACTTATGGAGATAGAAGCACAGTATGGTGAATAAATGATATTAAGATCGTGCAGTAATATGCATTCTTCCCACAACTGCAAATGAAGCTACATGACTAAGGTCCCAGAACAAACTAAAACATGCAAACACATAGCTTTTTTTTTGGCTAAAACATGGAAGAAAGCAGAGAAGTACAAAAAGGTATCACCACACAGGTCACTGTAAGTGCAACTTAAAATATTTAATTGTAATTTAAATAAAAGCTTTTTTCTTCCCTTTTGATGAAAAGCTTGTTTTTCTCACCTCAGGGCTTCTCACACCTCTCAAAGTCTTGAATAAATGACTCAGTAAGACAAATAGCTCAGCTAGCATTAGAACTAGATACCTGAACCTCATCAGCAGATACACAGAATGTGAAAGCGAGAGAGAATCACCACCCAGTACCTTCTCTAGAATAAAACTTCCTCTGCAGGATACATAATATTATTCTGTATCTTCCTTCAGATGAAACCATGACAACTGGATGGGTGCTTTCAAATTTATCCCAGGGCTACGTGGCCTCTCCCTCTTAAGAATGGAGGTAAAGCCTGATGGCTGGATATTGGTAAAGTGTACATGGTCATTAGACTAAAATAACCCTGACACTCCTATGAATCCTAAAAAAAAAAAAAAAAACTCAAATGAGGTAGTTTCAAAGATTAGAGAAGTGTATGGCATTCAGGATATAAAATGAAACATAGGTGAAAGATAGACAACACCAGTTAATGCAGAAAGCAGCAGAAAACACATTCTAAAAACCAAAGGCCCAGACTGATGAAAAAGCAGCTAATTCAATCAAAGGATTTAAAATGTTTTATAGATATGCAAGACAGAAAAGAAAAACAAAAGAAGTGATAATAAAACTTAAGAAAATAGATGGGATACATCTCTCATGATGGACTTTCTTCCTCAGGACAAAATGGACTCTTCTTCAGGACAAAGTGGACTTTTACAAGGAACAATTCCTGATATTTTTCTAGTCAGACTCCCACAAAAGCCAGGGATGTTTTCCCTTTAAAGTCACACAACAACAAGGGACTGTCTTATGATATTAGGATTTATGGGCTGTACAGTTCTCATGATTCCTCTAGCCAGGTTACATATGAAAAAATTCAGTAGCTGCTCAAATCAATTTAGACTCAACACCAGCATCCTCTCTCATTTCTGATTCCAGTCCTGAATTTTGTCAAGCGATGTTCACTGTTGGATGAATCAATTATTCCCTCAGTGCAGGTATCCCATTCCCCCAGCCCATAATAAATCGGCAACCATTGATGCATCAGGCTTTACGTGGAGAGCGGTTTCCAAAGTGGTGAAAGTATATGGTCTTTGGAACCAATAAGACAAAAAAAGCACATTAAGTATCAAGTTAATAACCACATTGATAGATCTTTCAAAACCTTGAACCATATGTGAGTTTTATGGGCTCTGTTAATAATCACAGACAACACCACATTCATGTACTGCTGAAACAAACAAAGGAGGACCCAGGTCTTACCCCCTTTGCAGATTAGGACTGCTAGCTTGGGAACTTCTTAAGCCTCTCAGTCTATCTCTTCAGGCTACTTACATTTGTCAGAGAAAATTTTTGTGGAAGACATGCTGAACAGGAGAAGGACATACCCACACAAATGGAAATTACATTCCGAGGACTTCCAGGAGATTATTCATCTGTTGGGAATTCCTCAAGTAGATCTCTGTGCCTCCATTCACAACAGATAGTTAAACAAGCTCTGATTCAGAATTCCTTGTATAAAGGCTTGGAGGACAAATGCCTTTTCCTTCCCATGGATGGGAATGTTCCTGTATGCCTTTCCACCTTTTCCTCTTATAACCAAATTCCTTTTAAAGCTCCATAAAGACTCAAAAAATAATACTGGCAACTCCTTTCTGACTCAATAGTGTTCTCCCTTCTTTTGAAAATGACTAAGAGCAATTACCACAAGCTTTTTCACAGGATGGACTTACTTATGCAGAAGAAGGGTTCTCTCATTCACCTCAACCTTCAAGTTCTTCAACTCACAGTCTGAGTGATACTTTTTAACAGCTTTTTTCTGAGGACGTGTAGCAGATATTAAAAGTAGCTAAGAAACCTGATACTAGAAAGTCATATCTTCAATAAAACAGGAAGAGATTTTCAAGCTGGTGTTTTAAGATGAATCAAAATCCTTTAAAGGTAAAAATACCACTGGTGTACACTACTGATGTGAGTTTCAAAAAAATCTTGCCTTTTGTACGCGGCTATTAAGATTCACCTTTTAGCTATTTCTGACTGTCTGCCCATCATCCCCTTTTTTCTTTCTTTCTTCTTGAAAAGATATTTGCCCAACTAGAAAACATGTGACTCCTCCTTGGGATCTTAGCATTATACTATAAGAACCTACACTTTTTTTCCTTTTGAGCCAATTCAAAAAGCTGATTTAAAGCTTATAACATGTAAAGCAGTTTTGCTAACTACACTTGACCTCAGTGCGAAAAGTGTTTGAGTTGCAAGCTCTTATGGTGATTCCTCCCTTTCTCACCTTTCTTAAAGATAGGGTATATTTAACAATTAATCCTTATTTTATATCAAAAGTGGTTTCAGAGTTTACTTAAAACCAATATATTAATCTCTCTGTATTCTTTCCTGAACAAAAGCATTAAGATAGAAAATATTCTGAAGTCTTTTGTCCTGTCAATGTAGCACCTGATTTGTCTGTCGACATTCAGAGTGTGCAGAATATTTTCTATCTTAATGCTTTTGTTCAGGAAAGAATACAGAGACTCTAGAAACCTTCTAGAAGCAGCACCTTGGTTGTACATACTTTTACCAAGCACTTTAAAACAGATCCCTTCTCCAGGCAAGGCATGTTAGGACTATATTCCAGGAACTCTGAACCCTAATTATTCTGCCTCATCCCTGTCTGTCTGAGCTTTGGTATTCATCCCATATAGCTTCTGCTACTGCAATAGTGACTTAATGATGAACATATTGTACTAAGCAAACTTAACATAACAGTAGATGTTTGAATAGATTACTGTTGCAGTACAAACACTCTCCCTCATTTTTACCCTCAGTTTTCTGCTAGGGCTAGGGTTACTATCTTCCCCTATCACATAATTCTGTCTTCATGGCTCTAGTCTCCCTTTTTTCTAGGAGTAAGAATCCTCTCAATTTTGGCATGATCTCTTGTCTCGTCAGATATTGAGTATATGGAAGGTAACCTACAGCTTTGGAAGCTGTCCGGTTGTCCTATCCATGTCAAGATATGTCCCATATAGCTTTGGGTACTGCAACAGTGATACATTTGAATGTCTGCTGTTATGATGCGTTTACCTACACAACTGTACTTTACTGCCCTGCCTAGTATGTGTGTATACATGTGCATGTGTGTATATGAGATGATTGCCCATTCATTGACTACTGCTGCTGTAGTACTGTCATCTCCAAACACTGTGCTGTGTTAGCAATGCAGTGGCTTCTGCCTGGTTTGTATACTTCTGTAACTAACTGTATGACAACTTGGGCATACAGCATTGCTGACTGTAAACTACATTAGCTGTTAATTAATGCTTATTTGCCTATTTGTTTTTGCATTTCACTCTGCTTGCCAGTAGTTGAGTATCAATGTATCATCACTCAAGCCCTGGCAAGCTGTTATTTTTTTATTTATTGTAGATAGGTATTTTCACAATTTTGTTCTGTATATTAGTCCTTCACTGTCCATACCATCTCTATGAATTCTACCCAGTTTGTTTTTCCTTAAACTGATATTTAATTTTTAGCCTGACTAAACTAAATATCTTCCAAAGAAAGGGTGCCGTTAGGTTGAGATGAAGAGAGAAGAGAAATGATTTAAAGTATTGGGCGTAAATTATAAACGAAGGGGATTTGGTGGAATGGGGTGAGATCTCATGGAAATATGGGCTACACCAAGAGGATAAACAAAATGCATTGATTTGAAAGTGGTGGCGAGGAAAGCAAATTGGTTTAAAGAAAAAGAAGAGGACTGGCCAGAGTTAGTAAACTAGGGATAAGAAAATGAAAAAGGGAAGGAAAGAAACAATATCACACCTCCAAAAAATACTGCCAGGGAAGTAAAGTGGAAGCAGGGAATGGGAAGAATAATTGGGAATGATAGTTAAATAGAGAAGCAATAAGAAATTATGTATGTCACCAGGTAAGGCAATTATATCATGCAAATGGAAGTGTTTACAGATATATTTACACCCCAACAAATCAGAAAGAATATTCTCAGAGATGAGTGGGTGTTGCTGGACATTTGATTCAGGGGACCTGGAAGATTGGAATTGTATCATTGGGGCTGTAATGAACTAAGAAGGTTTAAGGAAGACTTTGATTATCTGTTGTAAAGAATGACAAGGGAAGGGGATTTGGTGAACAGGGATACTTAGTTTTGTGGGGTGAGGAGAAAATGACACAAGGAATAAGAGATATGTTAATGATAATGGGGTTAACAGCAAAAAAAGGTGAGGACTGTGGAAACAAAGTGGATGCCATAAATTTGAATAAAGTAATACAAATTGTGGAGTCCATAAGGAAAATGGTGAAAAGGGAGGAATGTGGTACATAACAAAGATTTATAAATAGATAAGTCACCCTGGCTGCAATATATGGATGAGAGGATCTTTTAGAGGCAAGATAAAAAATATAAAATAATAAGGGAGGGAAACAGCAGCTGCATTTTTCAGTTTCTAATAGATGTGGGACTGTATCATGGTGGAACTAGAACGCCATCAGAAACAGGAAATGCAAAGGAAAATCATGAAACTTTATCATTATAAATATTGAAAGGGGACTGTTTGAATGTGGCATTAACTTTTAATTTTATGTATATAGTTATTATATACATGGAATTGATTTGTTATTAACAGATATATAGAAGTATGTTTACGTAACCATCAGTTTTGGGCTCACTCAACTAGAATTAGGAAGGGGTGGTAATAAAGACAGAGGATATGTGGTAATAAAGAAAGAGGATATGTGAGCAGCCACTGATGAGAAAGATGTCATAGCATGTATGAGGAATGTGAACTATGTTATGGTTGAACATGGTAAAATAAAGTTTACAGATTTTGTTAAAAAATATATCAAAATAAATGTATTAGACTTAATTACATGTTTTTAGCAACTTATGTTTTCATTAGATGTGTCAGTTTATTTTTCAGAAACTTCTCTCTCTTTCTGTCTCCTTTAGGTTCAATGAACTGCTTGAAAGTGGTCAGTATGAAGCAGCTGCAATCCATGCAGCAACCTCCCCTCAAAATATTCTTCAACACATGAAAACTGTGCAACGTCTAAAATGTAGGTAACAATACTGCTTATATTTAAAATAAGGATATTAACAATTTTAAGACCGTGCATTTTTTTTCATTTAAACTATGTTGAATATAATTTCAGCATTACAGATTAAAGTGAAGTCAGACAAAATTCGAAAGTGATAGTCCACAACTGTTTGATTCTGATTTGTTAATATCTGGAGCAAAGCAGTTAATGACGAGCTTACATTTTCAGTCAGTGATTTCAGGACTTTATTGGATACAGCCCTTACAACTACTTAGGTGAGGAATATACCTTTTCTCATAGAAAAGCTAGTTACGAAAACAAAATCGCCACTGATTCTAAAGACAACCAGAAAGCATTCTATAGCTATGTCAAGAATCTCAATGGCAACACTCAGATCTGCTCTGAGTTACAGCACAATGGCACTAAATATACAGACCCAACTGATATTGCCAACATCCTGGCAGGCAGGTTCAGTGCTAACTTTACCCCTCTCTCATCCCCTAAAGGGCCCATCTCTATACCGGAAGAATGCAGAGTTCCTGTAATCACCGCTGCACAGGTAAAAACCACAGTCTCCAAAGCCAAGAACACAGCATCCATGGGACCTGACAACATCCCAGGCTGTGTTCTACATGAACTACAGAACGAACTGGCACCCCACCTAAGTACCATGTTCAATCATAGCCTCACCTCAGGCTTTGTGCCTGCTGAATGGCACACAGCGACGGTTATCCCACTCCACAAGGTGGGAGCCACCACAGACCCCGGGAACTGTCGCCCCATTAGCCTGACGAGTGTGGTCTGCAAGGCCATGGAACGTATCATCATGGAACTTATAAACAAAGACATTGGTAATCTCCAAACTCTGGACCCCACCCAGTTCGGGTTTGTAAAAGGCAGATCATGTCTCCTAAACCTGATAGACTTCTCTGAAGCAGTCACCAAAGCCGTAGACAAGGGTAAGGTGGTTCACACAGCCTGTCTATATCTTGGCAAGGCTTTTGACACCATCCATCTCTCTGGAATTATAGATAAACTCACTAAACTAGGTATAAATCCCTATGTCACAAGATGGGTTGCCAACTAGCTCACTGACAGAACCCACACTGTGAAAGTAGCAGACTCCAAATCCGACTTCAGACCAGTGACAAGTGGAGTACCACAGAGTTCAGTCCTGGGTCCTCTCCTGTTTGGTATCTACTTCTCTGAAGTACAGGCTAACACAGAAGGTCTTTGGCTAACGAAGTTCGCAGATGACTGCAAACTAGGAGCCATAATTGAAACTCCTAATGATGTGGACATCCTATAAAAGGGCCTCACTGAGACAGATGCCTGGTGTCAAAGCCATGGCCTCAAGCTCAATGCCAAAAAGTGCATTGTCATCCCCTTTGGTAAAAACTCTGTACCCATGAACTACAACATAGGCAGTAGTATACTTAACACCGAAAGTGTGATAAGAGATCTTGGGACACAGGTGGATGGTAGTCTCTCCTTTGATAATCACATCACCACAGTAGTCAGGAAATCCTTCTACATGGCACACCTCATCACAAAAGGTTTCTCATCCAGAAAAAAAGAGGTCATCGTTCCACTCTACTCATCACTCATTAGACCCATTATAGAGTACAACGCCCCTTTTGGTATGTACCTCCAAGTCATCTACAATAACTGGAAAGGCCGCAGAAATACCTCACAAAGAGGATTACCAGCCTCAAACAGATGCCCTACGCAGACCGTCTCAAAAAACTCCAGCTTTACTCCGTCGCATATCGCCTACTCAAAGGTGATCTCTGCCTAACATACAAAGCTGTGTCAAACCCAGAGCTGTTGGACATGCTCCACTTAAAGAAATCCCAATCCCTCCAAGCTACACACTCTAGGGACCTAAACCTTGTCACCACAATAAACAGAACATGCCGGAGGGATAGATTCCTGTCCCAGAGACTTCCCATACTCTGGAATAAACTACCTGTCTATATCAAACAAAGCTCCTCATTAACACTCTTCAAGAAAAATCTTGATGATTGGATGGGAAATAGGAAATTCACCCCGGGGATCACCTCTGTGGCTCTGCTCAACAGTGGCACAGGAAAATAATTTTCTTGGGTGGCAAAAGCCAGGGTACATTTTTGGCTGGGCTTGTATAGGCCCCAGGGCCGATAGCCTAGTACCTACCTAGGAACCTATGAAAAAAAATGGCTAGATGTTAAAGAAAAAACAATCTGTTTTATAGGGGGGTTATAGTGCAGTTTCCAAAACTTGGTTCATCAAATCAGGCATCAGTGTAGATGGCTATCCAGAAGCTGACCTTCTCAAAATAAACTCTGCTAAATTCAGAAGAAAAAGAAAACAAATGAATGTCCAAGCAAGCTATTCAGTCAAGATAAGATTACCATAGCTTTCTCTTGGCAGGAATTGCTCTTCAAACATTTGATAATATTTTACTATTGACACCTTTGACTGATTTGTATATTCCACTAGTCATTTAAAAAATAGGTCACAATGTCTAAAATGCAGCATAAAACTAAAGCCAAGCTCCCACAGCACATGAAACAAAAACATACTTTACCTTCATAAACACTTTTAAGCTAAGCACATAAAACAATGCTTCATTGAGGGGGGGAAAGCCCTATCAACTCTGATATGAAAGATGTGTCCCTATACATTCCTACTTTTATATTCTTAGTCTGAGGTCACGAGGTTGACCATCATGTTGCAACATTGGTCAGGAAGTCCTTTCATATTCTGTAAAAGGTGCATTCTCAAGATCAAAAGAGGTCCTTGCCCTCTTGTACTTTGCACAAAGCAGGTCTGTTGTAGAGTACAGTGCCCCCTTTGGGAAGTATCTTACAAAACATATCAAATGACTAGAAAGGCTGTAGAAATTTCTAATGCAAAAGATAATGGGCTTAAAGTTCCTGAGTCACCAAGGGAGTCTGGAAACTCTATCCTTGTACTCAGTCTCCCAGAGACTGCTCAGAGGCTATCTGTGCCTGTCTTATTCGGCTGTAATGGATCCAGTAGTCCAAGACCTCATATACCTTCATAAATAATACATTCCTACAAGTAGCAGAACCAAGTATCTTAACCTACTACAAAAATTAAATAAGTCACAATGCAGGGATAGATTTATCATGTAGCATCTAGTACCCCTGCTCTGGAGCAGGCTTCCTTTCCAAACTAAACAGTGTGACTCAATGGCTTCCTTCAAAAGTGAATTAGATACCTGGATGGATATTCATATATTCACTTTGGGCATAAATGACTTGTCCCTGCTCGAAAAAGGAAGTAAGGCCTAAGGAGTGGGGATTGGCAAGGCAAAAATGGCCAGTTGACCTCGTTGCCATGAAATATCTATGATTGATGAAGGATATCAAAACACTTGATAAATTAATTTTTTACTGGTGTCTCATTCAGTGAATTCTACTTGTGAGTGAGTGTAGAACTTGATGACTGGGAATTTAGTCTGAGCAAGTTCATATTTACGGAATGGAACACAGCAAGTTTGTAGTTGATGAATGACCACTAGTTTAAATATATGATTAGGCTGCATTGTGTTACAAATTCAAAGTAATTTTTTGGTATAACAATAGTTGAACTGACAAACACTGCAAAGATCAAGTGGACAATGGGAAATATTCCCTGGGATTCAGCAGTACGATTAGTGCAATTGCAGTATGCCAACTCCAGGTAAGGTTTGCAGTGTGTGATGTGGTCTGAGGTTAGTTATCAATGTTTAGGTGGAAATTTCCAACCCAGTTCACTGCTAATTAAAAGTCTCATTCATGAAAGTCACAACTTTAGTCATAGCCAAAGCTTTTAACACAATTTCTCTCTCAGGCATAGTTTTTTTTGTCTTTTTGGCTTTTCCCGGTTAGGGGTCACCACAGCACAATTCCGGTCCACTAATGATTGGCAGTCGATTTTTATGGTGCCGAGTTGCCAGCCCGATGCCCAACCTTCAGCAAAGGCACGCCCATTCACGCATGTCTTTTGGATGCCATTCGACCGCAGGAAGGACATGCAGACTCCACACAGAAGGCACTCCAGCCGAGAATCAAACAGGAGAACCTCTTGCTGTGAGGCAACAACGTTACCGCTGTAGTACCACAGCTTCCTCTCAGGCATAGTAGAAAAGCTAAATAAACAGGGAATAACCCCCTGTGTCAACCACTGGATTGCCAACTGGTTCATAGATATGCTGCAGGAAATCAAAATAGGGGAAGTTACCTCCACAAAGAGACCAGTGCAGCCCCCCAGGGTTATGTGCTGGGATCTCTCCTATTTGGCATGTACCTTTCTCAAATAAAAGTAATTTCCAAAGGGCTCTGGCTGAGTAAGTTTGCAGATGACTGCAAGCTAGGGGAAGTCGTTGAATTGGATCATCAGATCCGAGGGGTTGACTTCGACTCTGAAGTTTTCAGAGCTGTCACATCCTCATGGAACTTTGGGGCTGAATAGCTTGACTGCAGCTCCCTCCTCAGAGCCAGGGGATGGCAGGGAATGGTGGTTTTCTGCTTTGGGAACCTTGGCTTTTGTGGGATTGTCCTTGGCTTCTCTGGGTCCCTCTGCTTTTGAGGTGGTGAGGAAGGCTTTTTCTCAACTTAGAGTAGTGTCGACTCTCCCTTCTTTGGATCCACACCCTATTCCCTCTTTGGATCCTGTGTCTGAGTCCTCGCATCATACACCTCAGAGCCAGCCAGCCCAGATGAGCTTACAAGCAGTTCCCACCAGGGAACTCCCCATCTATTCTGATGCCTTCCTGGAATATCTCACTGAGGAGGTCCCTCAGAAGTGGACGTGCAAGAGGAGGCACTTGGATTCCCTACAAGAATCCCTCACAGAAGACACTGATTTTGATGAAGGGGAAGTGTCCCCTATATCTCCATCTGAAGATATCTCGTTTGGAGACATCTTAGAGATCCTTCAACAAAAAGATGGTTGGTCTTCTCAAACCCCTTCCCAGGAAGAATTTATGTTCTTGGAAGCCTTCGGGTTTGGACCGTCTACATCTTGGTTTATCCCCCCCCCCCCCACTGATGAGCTTATAGACCTTGTCTCCTTCAGGGCATGGAAGGAACTGAACTCCATAGAACCTATCCCCAAAAGCCCCAACAAATTCTTAAGCTCCCCTGCTAATAGTATTGGACTAAAGGGATTCCTGTAGATGCCATAGTTGTTGTGGGAGCCACCAAAAAGGAGCTTGCTAAGCAAAGCTCCACTGTCCAGTCCCCTAACAGAGAGTCTAGGGCTTAGGACAGGTTTAGAAAGTGAGTGTATGCTTCAGCAACATTTGCTGTCTGATCGGTGAACTACCTGGCACATTTCACCAGATTACAGAGGGACTTGATAAAGGAACTCTCTAACTCTGTCCTAGGGTCCATGTCTGTAGAGGAACAAAGTCCTTTTCCTCATAAGTGGCCACTCAACAATTGATTGCAAATGCGTCCATGTGATTGATCTCGCATGCTGTGGAAGGCACCTCATGGGTGACTGGTTCAGGCATATCCATAAGGAGACACGCCTGTATGCGATTGTGCGATTTTGCGGAACCCTTCAAAGTGTCATCCTTCAGTGCTGCCTTTGATGGATCATCCTTGTTTAGCCCAACAGTAAAAGAGACTCTCTTCTACAGTAAACAGGAAAGAAAGACCATGTCTGCCATCGGAGTTCACCTTTCTACCCAGCAGAGACCTTTCTGTAGGAACCAACATGGCGGTAAGAAAATGTGATTCAGGAAAATCTCAAGGTCCTTTCCAGGAATCATGTGGAGAATTTTCTTCCAAAGGCAGAGGGGGAAATAACTACAGTGGCAGACATCATCCATCCACATGGCAGAGAGTTTCTGTAAAACCAAGGATTTCAAGATTCTTTCTTGAAGAGATCCTTCCAGTGTTTCTGAAAGGTTCCCCAACTGTCTCTCTCTGGAGGCAGTTGGGGGGAGGTGCTCATCCTTGCATCAAAATGCCTGGTTAGCCATCACAAATGTCTCTTGGGTGCAACAGATCATATCCAGAGGATATTTCATTCCCATTTTTACAAATGCCTGTAAAAACAAGGAAAGTTCTACCTGATGTTCCACCCAATCAGATGGAGCTAGCAGTTCAAGAGATCACACAGTTGCTAGATAAAAGTGTCATCCAAGAGGTTTCCTTAGACCAAACATTATCCGGAATTTACTCAAGATTCTTTTTAGTGCCAAAAAATACAGGGGACTTGAGACCTATCTTGGATCTAAGTTTCCTGAACCAGTTTGTAAAGACTTCCAAATTCCATATGATCATGGTTCAGTCCATTCTGCTCCTTCTTCAGAAGGATGACTGGATGTGCTCAGTCGATCTTCAAGACGTGTGCTTTCACATCAAAATTAACAGGCAATCTTGAAGGTATCTACACTTCCGGTTGGGAGCCAGTCATTATCAGTTCAGAGCCCTGCCCTTTGGCCTCACCACAACCCCCAGGGTGTTCACCAAATGCATGGCAGTGGTAGCAGCTCACTTCAGACTGCTTGGATTCAGTGTGTTTCCCTATTTAGATGACTGTCTCCTTACCGCACCAACCAGGCATCTAGTAGTAAAAGCCAGAGATTATTTGCTTCAACTGTCACTCTCACTGGAATCATCATCAATATGCACAATTCTCAACTTCAACCAGTTCAAGTTGTGGATTTTATAGGGTTCACTTAGGCACTGTCAACTGTCTATCTCATCTGCCTCAAAAAAGAGTTCTTACATTGAAGACACACATCAAACAGATTATTTCCTTTCCTTCTCTCCCTGTAAAACTAATCCTAAAAGCTCTAGGGTTGATGGATACTACAATAACTCAAAATCGCACTACTCTCTTCCATATGAGAATTCTTCGGTGGACCCTGGAGGTGCAATGGTCCTTTCATCATTATCCCTTAAATCACCCAATAAAATTGTCTCAAGTTTGCAGTAAGTCTCTTCTTTGGTGGATCTACTCTGAAGAGATCAATCAATGTCATCCATTTATCCTTCCAACCCAGCACCAAGATGACCACAGATGCCTCCCAGTTGGGGTGGGAGGGGCAGGCATTACTTGGAAGGACTGTACAAGTCACATGATTCCCACAAGAGACCAATTTGTATAACAATGTCCCAGAGATGAGAGGGTGCTTCTAGCATTGCAGGCCTTCCAGAGCTTTCTCCATCAAGGGACTATTGCAGTAGAAATGGACATGTCAGTAGCTTAGTACATCAACAATGTTATCCATCCACTTTCTTCTAGCAACACACATACCAGGGAATTACAACATTCTAGCGGACAAACTCAACAGGAGCATCCTCATGCCTCACAAGTGGCCACCCAATCAATCAGTGGCAAACATGATCTTCCGCAGATGGGGTAACCTTGCTGCGATGTATTTGCATCCCCCCTCTACAACAAATGCAGAAGTTTCTTTACCCTTATCCCACATCAGGGACAGTCACTGAGAGATGCTCATCGATGTTTGGCCCTTTGGTCTCCTTTACACTTACCCTCCCCGACCTCTCATCCCCAAAATTTCTTTAGAAAGCTCTTTGGTTGAAGAGTACAGTAATCCACATTGCCCCCTTCTGGCCTTGACAACTGTGGTTCCACTTCCTTTGGTCTCATTTATTATGTTGTCCTTGGATGCTGGGTTCCAGTCCAAATCTCATATCTCATCAATCATGGCAAGTTCACCCAAATATTGCAGGCCTCAAGTTGACCGCATGGCTTCTCCAATTCCAAATGTGGCTAGACATTCCAGGCTTTCCTCCCCAGTTCAAAACATCCTAGTCTCTTCTCATAAACCTTCGACTAGGAAAATTTACAACAGTAAATGGAAAAGGTTTTCCTTTTGGGCTCATCAGAGAGAATTAGATACCTTTGCCACCCCGCTTCCAGTGGCTCTAGATTTCCTTGCCTCAGTTTTTCGATTCAGAGCAAGTTTTTCCACTATAAAGTTCAGTTAGTAGCCATCTCAAACTATCAGATCGGAGATAATGATTCTCCTTTAGGATCATCCAAATTAGGTAAGGCCTTTCTTAAAGGTACCTTCTTACTTAGACCTCTAATAAAGGACCCTACTCCATCATGGGACCTCCCTATGGTTTTACAAACCTTAGTACTGTCTCTCTTTAAACCATCAGCTAAACTAGACCTCAAGTTTCTTTCTTGGAAAACTGTCTTTCTGGTAGCTTTAACTTCTGCAAGATGAGTATCTGAACTCCAAGCACTGTCATCCAAATTACCGTATTTGATATTTCACAAGGAGTGGGTTACTTTACGCACAAATCCTTCTTTCTTACCAAAAGTTGCCTCTGAAACAAATATCAACCAAGTTACCAATTTGCCAGTTTTCTTCCCCAAATTTGAAAACAAAGGAGAATACACACATCATCTTCTTGATGCATATAGACAACTTCATTCCTACCTTTACAGCACCAAAGAATTTAGAAAAACTTATCAATTATTTGTCTGTTTTACTAATTAAAGATTGGAAAGACCAGTTTCAAAAACTACACTATCTAGATGTATAATAGATTGTATTTCCTTTTGTTTATTCCTTGAAAGGTATAATCTTACCAAGACAACCAAAAGCTAATTCAACCAGGTCAATGTCTAACATCGTCAGAGCTTCTGTTGATGATATTTGTGCAGCTGCCACTTGGTCTAATACTCATACTTTTATTGTGCATTACAAATTGGACATTATTACCAGAAATAGAGCTACCTTTTTTCCACGGTGCTCTGAAACATCCTTCCGTGAGGGCCATCCAAGTTTTCCATAGCTGGGAACTCTGTGCCATTTATTGAGGAAAGAATGAAGATAACATCAGATAAAGAAGTCATGTACTCACCATAACAGTAGTCCTCATTGCACCCTTCTGGCCTCGACAAGTGTGGTTCCCCTTCCTTTGATCTCATGTAGAATGTCCTCCTTGGATGCTGGATCCTAGTCCAAACCTCCTATCTCATCTGTTAAGGCAAGTTCACCCAAATATTGCAGGCCTCAAGTTGACTGCATGGTTTCTCCAATTTCAAAGATGGCTAGACATTCCAGGCTTTCTTACACTGTTTGAAAAATCCTAGTCTCTTCTCATAAACCTTCCGCTAGGAAAATTTACAAATGTAAATGGAAAAGGTTTTCCTTTTGGGCTCATTAGAGAGAATTAGATACCTTTTCCACCCCATTTCCAGGGATTCTAGATTTCATTGCCTCAATTTTTCAAGATGGAGCAAGTTTTTCCATTATTAAGGTTCAGTTAGCAGCTATCACATCAAAGAGAATGACTGGGCCTTTCTTAAGGTTACCTTCTTATTTAGACCTCTAATAAAGGACCCTACTCCGCCATGGGGCCTCACTATGGTTTTGGAAACCTTAGTACTGTCTCCCTTTGAACCATCAGCTAAAGTAAATCTCAAGTTTCATTCTTGGAAAACTGTCTTTCTGGTAGCTATTACTTCTGCAAGATGAGTATCTGAACTCCAAGCACTGGCTTCCAAACCACTGTATTTGATATTTCACAAGCACAGTGTTACTTTACGTACAAATCCTTCTTTCTTACCAAAAGTTGCTTCTGAAACCAATATCAACCAAGTCAACAATTTGCCAGTTTTCTTCCCCAAATTTGAAAACAAAGGAGTATACACACTTAATCTTATTGATGTACATAGACAACTTCATTTCTCCTTTCACAGTACCAAGGAATTTAGAAAAACTGATCAGCTATTTGTCTCTTTTACTAGTAAAAGACTGGGAAGACCAGTTTCAAAAACTACACTTGCTAAATGGATACTAGATTGTATTTCCTATGTTTATTCCTTGAAAGGTATAACCTTACCAAGACAGCCAAAAGCCCATTCAACCAGGTCAATGTCTACATCGGCAGCCTTTTGGGCTAGAGCTTCTATTGATATTTTTGCAGCTGCCACTTGGTCTAATACTCATACTTTTATTGTGAATTACAAATTGGACATTATGTCCAGAAATAGAGCTACCTTTGGTTCCGCGGTGCTCCGGAACATCCTTCCATGAGGGCCACCCAAGGTTACTGTAGCTGGGGACTCGGTGCCATTCATTGTGGAACTAATGAAGATGACAACATCAAATAAAGAAATTATATACTCACCATAACATTCCATCTATGTTGTTCATTTTAATTCTTCCTCAACTTCCTCCCCTTCCTTCCTCCTGTCCATGACTTTGGGACAGACCTAATGGAATTGTTGTTAGGAACTATAGTTCCTGTTTGAGCTCCTGATCTTTCAGCTGCCACTTTCCTGTCATAGCATTGTTATTACATTTTAGTATTATTATATATATTATAGCATCAAGCTCGAGCTGAGGGTTTGTAGTGCTTAGGGGGATTATGGATAAGGGATGAGCTCGAGATTTGGATCCTAGAATCTTTAGAAACTGGCCGAGTCACTTGGATCCAAACCCATTCATTGAGGAAGAATGAAAAAGTACAACACAGATGGAACATTATGGTGAGTACATAGATTCTTTTTTTATTTTCATTTATGATTTTTCATGTAATTTATGTATAATTTGGGTAAAATCACAGCAGTGTGATTTCTGACATAAATTTGTAGTACAGACTTCTACACATTTTGATGTGCATCCTACTATGTTTATTTAAAAGTTTGTTTTGATCTTATAAACTCTGTCTGAAGGTCATGAAAACAATATCCTTCATGACCAGAAAAAAAAACAAAAAAACGCAAAAGTTATCAAGAACAGGAAGGAGAAAGACAACACCCAGGCTTGCTTTACAAATAGTGCAGTGATCTGGACTTATTCTGCTGGTTACAACTCTCAGAGATGGGTGCTATTTTGTTAACCTAAACTGGTACATGGTTTTGTGTGTGTGTGTGTGTGTGTGTGGGGTAGAAAATAATAGTCTGTGAGTACAACTAGAATGTTCCAGCTACATCCCTGCAGCAGATGGCTCATAAAAAACAGCAAATTGTCCCTCCTGTCAGCAAAAGCTGTACTTTCCTGTAGCTTAACTGTCAGTCACTTGAGCCTCAATCTGTCAGTCAAGCAATTATTTCCATTAGTCTGTTATGCTGGCTATTTAATTAATATCTTTTGGCTCGTGCCAGATTTATTTGTTTATGTTTATACTAAACTTAATTACTTAATTTCTCTATAAGGGCAATTCTCTGTTACAGTTTCGTTTCACACTAAGATTCAACTAAATCTGTTTGACATATTCTGTTGTGACAAAAGTCATCTAAAAAAAACCACATGTATCCTAAAGGAAAATGCATTTGACCTAAAGCAACAAAATGTTATATCCAAAAAGTCGTACTTGCAGCCTTTTCAGATTAATTTCATTTCATAAAAACATTGCCTGAATTGCACCCACAGTAATAAGTTCTGATCATTGTTCATTTGAAACGTACTATATATTTTTTTATTTTTTTTTTATCTTTTTGTTGACTGGGATAGTTCCACTAGGCTAGTAGTCACTTTTCAGGAGATAACCAATGTGATATTTATACTATTAGGGAAAATTTGGCCAGGGCATTGGAGAAGTTGCCTTACTCTTTTCGATAGGTGCCTTGGGATCTTTTACATCCACCTGAGCTATCACCAACTCAAGCAGATTTAATGTTTTAGTTTAATGTCTCATCTGAAGGATAACACACTCAGGAGTGTAGCACTTCCCTTATGCTGCACTATATTGTTAGTAATTGATCTACCTGGTATGGGACAGCCTTCTGCACCAAAAGCAGGTGTGACGCCTGTTGTGCCAATGACACTGAATGCTTAATTAATACCTACATTTTCAAACATGTCTTATTTTTCCATTTAAAACTATATTTTTTGCGAGCCCAAAATTCCTTTGTCATGTCTGATAATCAGAACCACAGCCCTTCTTTTTATACATTAAACTAACAAGATAACTGCCTATTACCAGCACTTTTTAAATGAACCTCTCTAATTAATACAGAAATATACATATTTTTTCTTAATGTACAACAATATTTACATAATTTATAGATTTACAAAATATAATTTTAGCCTACATCACAATAATACCATTTACAAAATTATTTTGCATTTATTTTGACATATCTTAGGGTGAGACCCCACCACACTATGCTATTATGTATGTATATATGCATACAATTCTGCAAATAAACATTAAATCTGTGATCCTTCAACTGTGGTAAAAAGGAAAAACCTTCTTAAACTTTAATGTCTTATTTCATCTCTGGCTTGTTGCAGTTCTGTTGATTTTCCCTTATCCTTCCACCATGACCTTGATGTGACTTTAAAAGCCAGTATCTCTGTTGTTTCCAGCTTCTTATGGTAATTTGACTACCAAATCCTCTTCCCCACATTGCTAAATACGTTTATCCTCACCACTGATTTCCATGAGTCCATAATATTGAGTTTCCACTTAACCAACCAGTGTTGTTTCTTAAGGTGACTGCCCTTATGTATAATTTGCCTGTGAAAACGTTTCCCAATCTCATCTCATCTGCTTATACTAGTGAGCACTAGTAGATCAAACTGGGAAGTCCCTCTCCTTAGACTGCTAAAGCTCAGGTTACCTTTTTTGTCTTTCTGCTTGCTTATTGCATATTGTACACTGCACTGCCTGGAAGGTTTAACCATTTTTCCCTAATTTCTTTTAAAATCTGCTCATACTAATGTTCTAGTTATATATTCCTGCCTACAAAATCACTTCATTAACACTTAGTACCCTTTTTTCCAGGTACTAACCTGCTAACAATAGGAGCATTGAGGGGATGCAGGAGCTGCCTCATGCTCAGTGACAAGTGTTTGATTCTTCCTATATGTGATTCCATGTGTCAGTGGCTCAATAGCACACTCGTCTTTGCAGCTGAAAGGTTAAAAAGCTGTGGGTTCTATTTGCACTCCAGGAGTTTGGATTAATTTCAAGTTGTTGACACTGCAGTGTAGCATTGGGGGTTGTTGCACTCCTAAGTGTGCTGTCCTTCAGATGAGACATTAAACTGAGGTCCCATCAGTGTGAGTTGGTGGTATCTCAGGTGGATGAAAAAAATCCTGCAACACCTATCAATAAGAGCAGAGATGCCCTGGCCAAATTTTCCCTAGTAATATAAAATACCACCTTGGGTCTCCCCTGTAAAGAAGCCACTAGCCTGGTGGCACTAAAAAATGTGAGAGGCAAAAAGTGTCTACTAACCTTGGAGGTCAACTCTCTTTATAGGCTGCAGACTGTAACCAGCATGTTGTCAGTTCTGACACCCACCTCACACAACCATGCACAAGATGTGTAAGATAAACAAATATGCCTTCTTGCTAAGGTACTTAAAAAGCCTCTGCCTAAAACACACAAAGGCCTCCTAGGAGTCCTATGTGAAGGTTTGGTATACAGGAGACTCAGCATCAAATCAACAGGCAAAACAACATGGACAGACACTACTGAAAACAACTACAAAAAGGAGTCACTCAGCTAGCAGACCAAAGCCCTTAAGGCAGCTAGGCCAAGACAGTACATCTGGCAACATCTTATTCATTGTTGACTCCATAGTCAGACACACAGATGCACCAATCACCAGAATGAGCAAAGACAAGAGTGATGGTTATCTGCCTCTTAAGTGCCAGGATCTGAAATTCTCACCAGGACCCTCATGTCCCTTCACCCTAGCTGCGCAATATGAAATGATCATTGCACACGTGTGAGTGAATGATTTAAAAAATATCTACTTGGATCATATGAAGAGACATAATAGAACTCTCAAGAATATACATCTGAAACTGGTGTGAAACTAGTATTGATGGGTATCCTACCATCACCAAGAATGATGGCACAATGCAAACAAAAGATATCGGACTTACATTATTAGCTTAGTTGGTGGTGGTTATTTTAGCATATATAAATTTGTGTGTGTGTGTGTGTGTGTGTGTGTGTATATATATATATATATATATATATATATATATATATATATATATATATAGGCATGGGAGGAGATGATCAACAACCCTGGCTGCTTTGTTAGGGATGGCCTGCACTTCTTTACTCATGGCTTCTGTATATTGGTCAGGACCTTTTCCTCCCTAGTGCCTTTTTAGGCAAAGTCAGTCTCTTCAAATTACCTATATAGCTAATGAAGATCCAAACTATATAAAGGTGGCACTGCTCAATTCTAGAAGTCTAAATAAGAAGTTACACTCCTTACAGGCATTCTAAACTCTTGAAAATATAGATATCTGTCTAATTACTGAAACACAGTTTCACAAAAACAATAACATCCCCACAGTGCAGGGTTTCAGTGCCTACCATTCTTTCAGACCCAACAAGGAAAATGATGGTGTTATTGGAAGAGTCATATTTGTATTCCTACGATGCCATCTCGTCTCCGGACTCTTAAGCCAGGACAATGACCTTAAACTACTCCATATCCATAGAGCTCCATACCATATCACAGCTAAATACTGTTGGCTGACACCCATTAGGCGTATCTATACAAACTGATGGTCCTCCCTATTGAGCCTAACAGTATTCTGTTGAGTAACTTCAGCTATCATGCCATTAACTGGGAAACTTACACCACCTCAAATAAATATGCACAAAGATTCCCAGACTTCATTAATGCTTGTTCTCTAGGCCAATTGGTTTTAGTCCCAGGTAGTGGTTCAAAAATATTGTACCTGGTTCTCATGAATATTGCCAAGTTACGCTCAACACCTACAGATACATTACTTGTCAAATCTGATCACTTTTCAGTTGAGGGTTAAACCTGACAAAACCTTCTGTATTTAGGGACTTCTCTAAGGCAAACCTGATCTAGCTAAAAGATGACCTGATGAAATTTAAGCACTCTCATCTCTCACACTGCCACCTCTGTGGATACTTTCTATGCCCACCTCAAAACACACATTGAAGCATCTGCCACCATAAGACATAAATATAATGCCAAATTCAGGAATACATTCCTAAGAAACCCTGATATAAACAAACTAATGAATAAGAGGAAAAAAACTGCTAGCCCATAAAAACAAATTTAATACCCTATTATCTAGAGATGACTTCATAAAACTCAACAAAGATTCCTAGACCTTATACTTGATCCTGTTATTTCCTTTACCACACATACAGATTTTGTAAGTAGTAAAGTCCTTCTTCAGTTAAAACTTCTTTTGCTCACTATGCATTCAGCCCACAGTATTCACAGAATACAGGCTGCTGAGAATAAAATCTGTAGATTCACTCTATTAGCAGACTCTCAAGTGCACCATTGTAATTTGCTAAAAATTCCAAAAAGTGACTTTTAATGCCTAATAGGACCACTTTTCTTCTTTGTACTCTATGATTTGAAAGGTTCCGCATTCACTGCCCCCTCTAGGAATGAAACTACTTTTACAAGACAACCCTCATGAACTCAAAATTACACAGGACAACAGTTTCTCTCTAGTATGCACTCCATTTAAAAGTGCTGTAGGTGAGAGAGGCTTCTCTAGATTGGGTCCTGCTACCATGAACCACTTACCTACTTACATAAAAAAATAAATAAGTAAAAACTATTAAAAGTTTCAAAGATGCACTTAAAGAGCATCTCTTTACAGAATCTGTCTGCAACTGCTACCCTGACAATGGTTGGGTAACCCCACCTCATGTCACAGATAACTGAATAAGTTTAAGAAACTTTTCTCAGTGTCAGAATGTGGTATTTTATACACATATAGTTTATATATGCATAACAGTATATGTTTATGCATTATTTGTATGTTTGCACTGCATTTTATGCATACCTTGGCTTGTATTTCTGGATTTTTACTTTGTTTTTCTCTCACTGCACTCGGACTGGCTTTACTGAAAAAAAAACTCACTCAGACTCTACAATAGATTGCTGTGAGGGAAAGGTTAGTTTATTTTTGCTCTCTTGTATTTTGTATTGCTTCATTGCAGTCTTCTACTTTGTATAGTGTGGTGTACTTTGTTTACACTGTGTTTTACTCTGGTTTAATTGCATGTTTAAACTAGTAAAGAGATCATAGCCATGTTGTGAATCATACAGAAATTGAATTTTCCTCTACACTCCCACCCTGGTGCTGTTGTTCATAGGTAGGTACTAGGCTATTGGCCCTAGGGCCTATACAAGCCTAGCCAAAAAGGTACCCTGGCTTTCGCCACCCAAGAAAATTATTTTCCTGTGCCCCTGTCAAGCAGAACCACAGAAGTGATCCCTGGGGTAAATTTCCTATTACCCATCCAATCATCAAGATTTTTCTTGAAGAGTGCTAATGAGGAGCTTTGTTTGACATAGATAGGTAGTCTGTTCCAGAGTATGGGAAGTCTCTGGGACAGGAATCTATCCCTCCAGCATGTACTGTTTATTGTGATGACAAGATTTAGGTCCCTAGAGTGTGTAGCTTCGGAGGGATTGGGATTTCTCTAAGTAGGGCATGTCCAACAGCTCTGGGTTTGACATAGCTTTGTATGTTAGGCAGAGATCGCCTCTTAATAGGTGATATGCGACGGAGTAAAGCTGGAGGTTTTTGAGACGGTCTGCGTAAGACATCTGTCTGAGGCCAGTAATCCTCTTTGTGATGTATTTTTGCGGCCTTTCCAGTTGTAGATGTCTTGTGAGGTACATACCAAAAGTTGTGTTTTTAAAGTCAACTGTCTTTCTAGTTGCCTGCCCCTTATGGTAATTTGACCACATATTTCTTTCCTTCACCTCTTTCATTGGCTATTATGAATAAGCACATGGCAGGTTTTAGCATTTTGGGGGCCCCCAGCAAATGTCAAGTTGGGGGCCACCCTTGGCAATTCCAGTCTAAGTATCGCCTGTCATTGCCACCCCTCTTAAGCAACCTCTTTGTTCGGTTTTAGGAGGAGTAGTAAGGACATAATGACCTGTAGCTATAATGCTTTTACATTCTGATAGGCCTGTGTACCACACTATGTTGGCCCATCTCACAAAAGGACATTTGCAGTTACTGACATTTAGTTGCAACAGTGACACATTACAACTCCAAAAGGCAGTCACTTCCTGTGCATCCATTTGGTTCAAATGGCCAAAGTCATGTATTTTAAGAGACTGCTCTCATACATATACATATACATAGCATACCTCCTCACTTCTCACCCCTGCCACCCAAAGACAGCCATCTGTGTGCATGCCTGATGTGTGATTGTGAGGAAAGTGAAAAAATAATGATTACACTAATTAATTCCACTTTGTCACTCCTATACAGTACACTGCCCCCACACAAGCTATAGTAACCTTCTTTGTATACATCTGAGGTCTATGAAAAAGGTAAAAGAAGCAATGACCACACTGTGCCCAGCCAAAACACAAGTTATAATGAATGCCTGTGCATACCTGTAAGGTTTGACTGTGATGAAAATTAATGACCACACAATCCCCAGTCCCCCTTATATAACCTGCAGCAACCTTTGGTATGCACACATCTGAGCAGGCTAGCTTTAGAATGGGTGTGGGTGAGGGCAGACGCTACCACTAAGTCCATGTCAAAATCCATTTAAACAGTCTGGGTTGTGAGGGCCACTAGACTCCTAGAAGATCAAAGTGTTTGAATGTTCTGTGATATATTTTATGCCTTATTTTTGAAATATAATTACTTGTCAACTGCATTTTTTACTGCTGCCAAGAGGAGGGTTAGAGTTGGTAAAGGGTTAAGGTCTTTACCTAACAGATACAAAGTACAGGTTTAATTATGATCTCTGGTTATTAACTAGGATTGTAATAGTCTAGAAACTGTAGCTTAGTACTTACTTATGACCCTATAATACTAATATATGTGTCCCAGCATTATTGTGTGTGCACAGATGAAAATCGGTGATATTTTTACACACACACACATTCACCCTCAGGGAAATGGGAGGAATTCCATTTCACCTGCTGCATGTTTTTGAGGTGCTGGGATTAACCAAAGCACATGACTAGACACTCACATAGACAAGAAAAGGCATGCAGACTCCACATAGTCAAGAACTCAACCAGTGCAAAGCACTATGAGATTGCAGTGCTACTCACTGCACCATAATGGCAATGACCAGTTGCTTTCACACATCCTCTTCCTGCTAATAGATAGCTGTCCATTATGTGTAAGGTCTAGGTTTGTAATGACAAGTGTAAGAAAATATGACCAGCTTGTTACTTTAAAGTACACTGCAAACAATCGCTCCCCCACACACACAAGCATAATAGCAGTGCTGATAATAAGTGTGTTAGGAAGTGAAATACATCATAGCCAGCTTGTCACTCTTACACTGTAACACACACACACACACACACACACACACACACACACACACACACACACACACACACACACACACACACACACACACACACACTCTCATGCATATAAGTCATAGTAATACTAGGTTTGCACTTACTTCAGCAAATAGGAGTATATTGTGCAACACTGGTACTGCTACACCAGATCAATAGCTGTTTTTTGGCAGTAATCAGACAGGGGTAAGTCACTTTTATTTACCTCATTGAGGAGTAATATATACCTGTCACTGTCCCTGGTTTCACAGACTGCTGCTGATTTTTGCTCCATAATTTAGCTCTCTTCCCCATAAAAAAGTGTGATTTGCAAGTAAATAATTTATTATTACAGGCAGGGTAACCATTTGAAAGGCTGGACCCTTTAGAGTGAGTCCTGAAATATGAAGATTGAATGGCCAAAAAAAGCAGACTTACATATACTAAGTCTCATATGCCCATTTCCAGGAATGTTTCATTTTCACTGATGTATGGTGTGTCATTAGTATATCAGCATAATCTGTACAGATCATTGTGCTGAAAATGTATGTGTGACCTCTGCTTGTGTTAATTGTGTTAAAATGTATCAACAGTGTACCCTGCTGAAAGGAAGAGAAATGTGCATTTATTATTGTAACTGAATTAAATGTATAGGTTTCAATATAGGACACTGGCACAACAATAATTAACCAGCTGACTTATTTTAAGAAGAGTAAGGGAATTTTAAGTGAACTGTTACATCATTAAATGGCACACCACAGTGCTGAGTAGGCCCAGAGCCGGTAGGTCTGAGAGCAGCCGTTATCTGTCAGCTTTTGTAAAGAAGGGTGAAAGTGTTGTAAATGTTTCTGGCTCCAGGGACTGTCATGTTGTTGTTGTTGTTGTTGTTGTGTCTTTCGGCTTTTCCTGGTTAGGGGTTGCCACAGTGGAACTCCGGTCCATTAATGATTGGTAGTTGATTTTTACGTGCTGAGTTACCAGCCCTGACGCACAACCTTCAACGAAGGTACGCCCATTCACGCATGTCTCCACGCAGAAGACACTGTAGCTAAGAATCGAACGGGACAGTGTCTTCTAAATGTGTATTGTAGCAGTCTGCTAAAGTCCTGTCTTATACTTGAAAAGGAGATATTGTGGGAACCTAGAGTCAGGTGACCAGATGAGGTCATTCTGCAAGTCATCTTGGATATTATATTTTTACAGGAAGTAATCTCAGAATACAGAGTATTCTGTTTGGGAGCCTGACTAGAAAGACCTATACTTTGCTGAAGCTTTTGTTCAGAGTCTCCCTGTTATTCCACATCATCTGCATGCAGCAGCTTTGTTAATCTGAGCTCTCCTTCCTGTTTGCTAATGTAATTTATCACCAGTAAGAACAGCAAGGGGCTCAGAGCTGAACCATGTTGCAAATCCACTCCCCTGGGAAACCCCTCTGTGAACCCAAACACTTTTCGTACTTGTGTCATGGGGTCCTTGAACTTAGCTTGTACTAACTAATTCTACTAATGTTTCTGGGGGTTTGAATAATCACAAGACTGTTCAACTCAGCTTTTTTGGCACCTTGTCATATGCTTTCTCCATGTTTAGAAATGCCCAGTTGGACTCTTCCCTCATCTCTATCTTCTTCTCAACCACGTATCTCACTGCAAGCATCATGTTGGTTGTGCAGCATCCTAATATGAATCTGAACTGGTCATTTCCTGTCTTACTACACTGTGTATTCATTTATCAATAACACTCACCAGAACTTTCAGGTAGTGTGATAGGAGTTTGATACCACTATACTGCCCACAGTTGAAAGTATCCCCTTTGTACCCTGGCACTAGATTGCTTATTGTCCAGTCGTCTGGGATACGCCTTTCTCTCCATACTGCTATGAGAACAATTAGGACCACTTCTCCCCTAACTCATCCAACATCTTGATCACGTATGACATGACATCATCTCAACATGCTGCTTTCCCAGATTTAAATTTTCCGAAGTGCTGTTCTTACTTCTGTGCTGGGCTCCTCTCCTCTTCCTTCTTCACAGACTGTGTCTGGGACAGTACAATTTCTGTGGAGTTTACTTCATTCAAAAACTGCTGGAGGTACTTCTTCCGTCTACCTTTGATGCCCTGTGGACTGGTGAGCATGTGTTTGCTGGTATTCCTCATGAAGGGCCTTCTTTGTCTTTCAGTCTTTGCCTTGCAATCTGATAAAGTTTTTGTCTCTCTGCTGGCTTGTTTTTTTGCAATTACAACAACTGTCTTAGCTTTTCTGTTAGCCTACCCGTATGCTTTCTTAGTCTGGTCTATCTTTTCTATCTCCCAGTTTTTCCCTGAACTCCTTTCTTTTGATGACTTCCTGAGCTTCTGCATTCCCCCACCAGCTTTTTATATGTACCTTATTTCCATACCTGGCTCGGCCTCGTTATCTATTCTGTGGTCCTCACACATGCTCTGTGCAGAGCTGCCATTCTCCTACAACTCCACTTATTTCCTCTTCTTCCCAAGTTGCTAGAGCCGAGTAATTCCACAAACTCGTCAACTTCCAACTTCAAAGACAACTCAGTCACATTAAGTTTTTTAATTTTTTTTTCTTTTATTAACCTATTCCCTTAACCCTACTAAGGCTTCAGTGGTACTGCCTAGTCTGTTTACATGCACAGCCACAAGACACCCAAATGCCCCTTAACAGGTACCTTGGACATGATCCTTTGGCCTATGTAGTGAGGGGAACCATCATTCCCTTGGTGATCAGCAACAGCCCCTATCGGAGGGGTTGTTTATTGTAATGACATCAAGACGTCATCATCCCCTGCCTGTGTTGACCAAATATGTCCTGCAAACCTACTTGTCTCCCCCATAGGTTTCCAAGGTATCAGGTTTCCCTAAATTCTCCCCTGAGATGAGACAGATTGACATCAGATGCTATCCTAGCACCTTGGCCAATCCTACTACTGGCTCAAGTCTATTCCTGAACTTGGGTCACCAGTGTCACCACTAGTGCAGACAGATGTCTTTCCTTAATGTGATTAGTCATTTCAGGGGAAAATACTACGTTTTCATGCTAAAATGTAAAAGTATACAGTTAAATGTTTTTCTTCATGTTTTACTCAAAATACTAGACTACTGTTACCTTTCATTCTCCTTGTGACTTTCTTATCCTTACCTTTCATTCTCCTTGTGACTTCCTTATCCTTACCTTACATTCTCCTTGTGACTTCCTTATCCGTTCATTCTCCTCTGCTTCCTGACCACTATTATCAATACTATTCTATTCTTATCTTTTTTCTCACATCCTACTGAGCATGTCATATTCCCTTCCCTTTTGGATATCCTATCATTTGGTCTATTATAATGCATCATCCATGTCAGATTTTGACTGAATATTTCTATGCAATGTATGTATTACTACGTAATGTAAATCATCTCTTACTCCTATGACTACGTATCAGCCATGTGGAAATTATGAATGACTTTTACTCTACTAATAATCAGCAACTTAACTATATGTATCTGGAACTTTTCTTCCTGGGCCTCCGATGAAAATGAGTACTTTATGATCCAGTCGGACTTTCCCGATAAACTAATGCCAAATAAATAAATTATGGAATGAAGTATATCTAACAGAATGATGAGGACAGGAGACAATCCTGCCATGAAAAACATAATCAAAGGCACTGACTGGGTGTAGTGGTTCATCAACAACTTACCTACAGAATAAAATATGTTTTATTGTGCAGCACCTAATATGTCTACAGTCACAAGTCCAGGTAATGAAATATGCCCTCAAGGCAAACATTTTAAAGTTTTCAGGGAAATGGCTGACTGGGTATGGGGTTCATCTATTATTTTACCTACATTAAAAGCTGTTTTAGTGTGATACACTTAAAAGGTGTTTACAGGTACAAGTCCTTAAACTATTGCACATTCAAAAGCATTACCGCACACAATGGGGATTTACATGTTTGACTTGGAAGACCGATACCTGTCTTTATTTCCTCCCTGCTCCATATACTTTCTTTTATTATTTTAGCTGTTAAATGGTGAACCTCTGACAAAAGTTGACAGATGGCAACGTTGCAATAAAGACATAGAAAAACTCAGTGAAACTATAAGTTCTTAAAATCAGGTACATGACAAATCATTGCCTTGTACAAACTTAAATACACCAACTGAAAGAGAACATGCAAATCCAGAAGAGCATTCTTCTAATTGATTTCTTGCTGTACATTCAGGCTTATTGCTGACATTTAGAATATGTCTTCCTGAACTTAATCAAAAAACAGTGGCACTTACATGGGAAGTCAGTTAATCGTACAGATTTATCAGGAGCTAAGATTAAAAAGACCTTTCCCTATTTCAGGGCATGAGCATGCATATATATATAAGTGTGTGTGTGTGTGTGTGTGTGTATATATATATATATATATATATATATATATATATATATATATATATATATATATGTGTATATGAGTCTACCTGATAACACAGACATGCCAAAACACCGACAACGAAATAACCGACACGAAAAAAACGAAAAAAAAAAGTTCAAAAACACAAAACTTCACATGCCCGACAAACCAAAATCCCGACAAACAACAAAACAAATACCTTTCCCAAAAAACACACACACAACACAAGCACACCAAAAACCTTACAAACCTACACTAAACCTTACATACACAACTATCTATGCACTAACCTTAACCCAAACCCTAACCCTAAGGTCCGTCACTATCGCACACTTACCTTACCCGCATCCTAACTCACTTAATCTGCCCCTAACCCTCAAGTCCATCACTATCGCACACTTACCTTACCCGCACCCTAATCCTAACTCACTTAACCCACCCCTAAACCTAAACTCCGTCACTATTGCACACTTACCTGACCCACACCCTACCCTAATGTCCATCCCTATCGCACACTTACCTTACCCACACCCTGACCCTAATGTCTGTCCCTATCGCACACTTACCTTAACATGTCGGTGTTCTCAGCGTCGAGATTCTCAGCTGTCAGTCTTCTCCATTGCTGATCTTCAGGTGTTGGTGTTCTCACTGTCGGCTTTCTGCGATTTTGGCGTTTTCAGGTAGACCCATATATATATATATATATATATATATATATCTACACACACACACACACACACACACACATATATATATATATATATATATATATATATATATATATATATATACACACACACACACACACACACACACACACACATATTAGCAACCACATAGATGTATCCAAACATACAACCTGTAGTCTTCTGTGATGTCTTCTGCTGCAACTAATTAGGTCCCTTGCTTCGTTGAAGCAGACCTGATTGACTGCAGTTTACAGATTGATCAAAAAAAAAAAGTTTGCGATCATGCAGTGACATCACGCTGTGCGGACGTCCATGCGGAATGAACAGAGGAGATGGAGAAACCCACGGCTGCTGCTTGGGGGCCTTCGTTTGCAGGGAGATAATTGGGGGCTACCTGCAGCTGCGGGTTCCATGGGTGGCAGCTATGAGTAAGCACAAAATTATCATTTTGTGAAATCTCTTCCCTTCAGCTATTTAAATTTAGTTGCCATCACACTGTATTCCACAAAACCAGAATACTAAGTGTCTACCCCCTTTCAATCTGTCTTGTTCTTTTTAAAATTATGGCTCTCCACTTAGATCGCTAAAGCTTAAGTTACTCCTCCTTCATATCTACCTGCATAGTGCACACTGCAACTCTAAGGATATTAAACCATTTTTTCCGTCTTACCTTTAAAATCTGGACAATCTAGTCCAAGAACACCAGTCATTGGAGAGTCCACATTCTGCCTCTCAGTAATCATCTTGGGATTAGTTCTTCTGTTCTGCTTCTGATGAGAGAAGGAGCATAGGGACATTATTTCAAGGAAACTGCTGATCACCAGAAAGCCTGATACCTGCTTCATAGGCACTAGCTTCAAATTAGTGATTAGAGTTTACTCCTGGTGAGAGAAGGAGCAGAGTACATTGATTCCTAACTGTTTCTGATTGGGCAGTGAGTGCCTGTGTTGGACTTTCCTGACAGATCTACTTCCTGCTCAAGGTATCTACTTGGGAAAAAGCTATAACAAGCCTACAGACCCCTGCATCATCTGGGACAGGACTGTTGATCACCAAAGAGTCTGTGGCCTGCTTCTCATCATGGGACTGGAGCTACTGTTTTGCTTCTGGTGAAAGAAGAAGCAAATGGGCATTGTATCCCTGTAGCATGAAGCTGTTGTGAGACCAGCACTAGTAGTAGACAGGTAGTAGTCAATTAGGTGAATCCCCCTCTTTTCATCATTCTTGACAAAGCTAATTCTTTTCAGTAAGTACTGATTGATTATCTGCTGTCTAACCTAACTTCAGAATATATCTGTAAATACTTCATCAATAAATCATCAGTTTCTACTTATTAGTTTCCCCTCAACTGTTTGGCAGAGCTCTCTGAATAGATGCAGACACCTTGAGTTGGTATTTTTCCTGTAAAAGCACCCTTGAAATTTCAAGAATACACACACGTTTACAGCGACAAGCACTAGTCCCAGAGTTGCAAACCAGATACTACTGACAGTACTTTATATTCTCACTGCAACTGCCTAATTAATAAAAAAGAGCCTGTTGCCATGTATATAAACTGTCCCACTATCTCTGATACCAACTTGGTGGATATAGGGATCCTGAGGCAGTGCAGAAATTGCCTCATGTTTACTGACAACCAGCTAATTCTCAGACAAACTGATATGGTATGTGAGATACGTATTTACACATTGTCACTGTAGCCAAAGATTTCTCATAAAATCACTCCTAATGTTAATCAGGTAGTCAGTAGTACATACACTGCACCAATCATACACAGTTCAAAGCAGACACAGACACACATACAGTGAGGCACTTAAATGTAACCTTCCTATACCCCAAAGACCTCCTAGATGAAGTACACATGCTAAATACCCTCAACAGCCGTGAATGCACTCTTTCAAAACAACACCCACATCAACACATATGGCCACATGTCGTGGAGTCCCTACTAAGCTAGTCAGGCAAACCACCACGCAATCCAATATTCTGGTCATTGGAGACTCCATTGTGAAACACACATATGTCCCTCTCACCAGGCTGAGTAAGGAGAAATCACAGTCAGTTGCTTATCAGGGGCCAGGATCCACCATATTATGCAAGCACTCAGGAAATTGGACCAGAAGTACGAGTATGACTCAGTCATAGTCCATATGGGTGTAAATGACCTGAGAGGATAAGAGACATCATGGAACTCTTGGAATATGTGTCCCAGGCTGGTATGAACCTAACATTGAGCAGCATTTTACGTTCTCCAAGAATGATGCCACAATAGGAACAGAAGATGACTGACTTTAATAATTGGCTTAGTTTCTGGTGTCATTCTAAGGGGATGCAATACTTGTCAGCATGGAAGGATATGGCCAACAGAGACATCCACAATTTCCATAGGTGAAGCATCTTGCAGCATACCTGACTCCGAATGGGTCTCAGTAGAGGCCTACGAATCAGAAGTAGCGGGTATCAGGGGCTGCAAAGGCACCTCACTGAGTACCGGTGAACTGGCAACAGGCTTAGGAGAAGCGTTGTCTGCAGTTTTGGACGCCAACGGCCTCTGTCTTTTTCTTTGCGTTTATTTTGGTATTCCGGTAGTCGGATGGCTAACCAACACAATTTCTGGATAATTAAACAGAGAACTGAAATATTTAGAAGCAAAAATGTACAGATGATGGCTAGTGCACTGATTAAATAAAGCGCAAAACCGACAGCAAGGTACGTCGTTGTCAGGGCCTAGGCAAGGAATACAGTACAAATGAAAATCCTTATGAGGTATTTGCTTCCCACAAGTAATAAAATTATTCATTTGGGGAGGGTGGCCTAATGGTTAAGGTGTTTGCCTTACAAACACAGGGTACAGGGTTTGAAACTCACAGGGGATAATTAGCTAGGCTTGAAATGGCTCGCAAGGGCAGTTAGCCTAGTACTAACCTATGAACCTATGAGAACACACTGCTTTGCGAGGTATGGTCTACACCTCTCCCCTCTAGGCTTTTGAATATTAGCTAAAACATTGTCCTCCCCCATAGTGCCTTTTTAGGCAATGCCAAACAGAAAGTACTTCCAACAATACAAATCAAAACCAAGAAAATCTGAAGGTGTAATTTCTCAATGCTAGGAGTGTAAACAAGAAACTCCACTCCCTACAAGTTCTCCTTACCCTAGGGAATGCTGACGGCTGTACTGTCATACAGACATGGTTTAAAGCCTCGGAGAGCACACTGGCAGTGCAAGTCTATAATGTTTTCCACACATTTAGATCAAATGCAACACAGGCTGGGACTAAAGGTAGAGGAGAGGTATCTCAATTTACGTCAAAAATAATTATACCTCAAGGCTGGTCAAACAGGACAATGCACTTCAGCTACTCCATATTCAAATCACCGTAGGCAAACTATAGGTCCCCTTCTATGACCCAGGAAACCCATAACACATATTTAAACTTATGGGAAATACTCACCATCCAACCTAATACCATATTCATGGGTGACTTTAATTACCTCACTATTAACTAGGAATTATGTGCAACACCAAACGTGCAGACACAGAGATTCCTGGATTTTGTAAACACAAACTCCATGGACCAGATTGTAAATACACTGACCAAGGGTGCAAACATATTGGATCTGGTCCTCACTAATATGGGACAGTGCTGCACACCCCTTAATGTAATGTCTTCTCTGGTAAGGTCAGACCACAAAATGGTCTCCTCTGAAGTAAAAATAAAACATGGAACTGCAGCTAACCCTGGAATGTTCAGGAACTGCTCTAAGGCTAACTTCCTACTAAGTGATAACCTGGCAAAATTTCAAGCCCCCATAAATCCAAAGAACACTACTGCCTACATGGAACAATTCACAAAAACCCTATACATGCATGTTAATAGCTGCATATAGGCAGCTGTACCCACCAGGAAGAAATATAGAACTAACTCCAAAAACAAGCCACCTTGGTGAAATCACATCAATACTCTGTATAACAGAAGGAAGAAAATCATGGCTAAAAGTAGAAGGCGTAGCACCCAACAGGATAAAAACACTCTCATTAAACTAAGCAAACAACTAGAGGAGAATTAAGTCTATCAAAGCCAAATTTGAGGTACGTTTGGCCTCCCAGGCCAATGACAACCACAAGGCATTCTTTAGGTATGTCCACAACCTCAAAAGCAATACACAATTGTGTTTGGAACTCATTATTAATGGAGTCACCTGTAATGAGCCTGAAGATATAGCAAACATATAGGCTGACAAATTCATCTCTAACTTTACCCTTCTGTGCCCCTCAATCTCCCCTCAGGAAATACCATCAAATATAACTCTCCCTACTATCACTAAGGAACAGGTCCTCAGTGCCAAGAACACTGCATCAATGGGCCCAGACATTATCCCAGGCTGTCTTCTAAATAGCATGACACATGACCTGTCAGGCCCTCTAGAATTGCTATTTAACTGTAGTCTCCAAACAGGCTTTATGCCTCATGAATGGAGAATAGCAACAATCATCTCTCTGTACAAAGGTGGGGTGTCTACAGACCCTGGAAACTACAGACACATAAGTCTCACTAGTCTCATATGCAAAGCCATGGAAAGAATTATCCTGTAAATGAAAACAACCCAGTGGTGTAAACCTTGGTTCTAGATGATTAACACTGTTGAAAGGACACCCCAACCCCATGTGTAAATATGGGAAAAGGGGTTATGGATGGATAGATAGATGGATGGATCATTAATGACATAGGAAACCTCCGCACACTGGACCCAACTCTGTTTTGGTTTCATCAAGGGCAGGTCATGCGTACTCAACCTAGTGGACTTCTATGAGAATATCACCAAAGCAAAGGATGATGTCGCCCTACCTTGACTTGGTCAAGGCATGTGGCACAATACCCCAGTCAGGCATTGTTGATAAATTCAAGAGGTTAGGTATAAACTCTTATGTCACCCAGTGGATAGCCAGCTGGCTCACAAATGGGACCCCGGAACTTAGAATTGGGGAGTCCACCTCCACAAAGAGCCTAGCCACAAGCATAGTCCCTTAGGGATCGATCCTGGGACCACTTCTTTTTGGCCTTTACTTTTCTGAAGTCAAGGCCAATGTCAGGGGCCTCTGGTTGACTAAATTTGTAGATGATTGCAAATTAGAACCAGTCATCGAATCCTTCACCAAAACAAACATTCTCCAGGAAGGGCTGATACAGACAAATAACTTGTGACAGAGCCATGGACTAAAACTAAATGCCAATAAATGCATACTAGTATCTTTTGGGAAGTCATCCACCCCTGGTAACTATCATACGGACAACAAAACGCTAAGAATTGACCCAGTAGTCAGAGACATGGGGATACACACAGACAGTAATCTAGCCTTTGACTGTCATGTGTTTAGAGTTGTGTGGAAATCATTCTATGTTTTATTTATTTATTTATTTTACATTTGTTTACCAGGAGAGTCTGACTAAGCAAGAAGCCCATTTTCAGAGCTGGCCCAGGGAGAAATGCTGTACAGGGATTAGTACAATAAATGTAATAAAACACAGGTAAATTAAGTACAGAACAAAATAATATCTGCATTGGATAAACATACAATAAAGTACATGAACATGTAGCACTGTTGTTAGGCAGTACATTCAGATATTTGGTAACAATTAATATAATGGTTAGTACATTAAAAAATTAAACACGTTATTTGAGTACAGAACAAAAGAAAGGAGGTGCTGTATGTTTACTCAGTACACATCAACTTTAATATCAACATAGGGTTAAGCTACATAATGTTTCAACACATCCAATTTGCTTACAATAGGAAATACATAGAGTATATATTAAGATACCGTGGGATGTAGGTATATATAGTTCAGCAGTAGCAGCTGGAGAGCTTTACTGCATAATGGTGGGGATCATTCTAGGCATAGTTGAGTATGTTGTAGATCTGTTTTGGGGAACTACCCAGGGTCTGCACAGTTACAGATCCATCACTTATATAAATAGGATCAAAGTTTTTTTTTTTGTTTCCTGTGGTCCTGATTTCTAGGGGGATGCTGTTCCATGTTTTAGTGATGGAGGAGGAGGAGAAGGAGTCCCGGAGCTATTTTTACTTTTAGTTATGTCAACTAACACTTTGTTTGTAGATCTTAATATGTTTTTATTGGAGTACATATTCAGCAGGCCTCAAAATGCAGGAATTGTTGGGGGGATTATATAGAATTTGGTGGGCTATTGTTAGTTGGTTAAAGGTGAGCAGGTTTGGTAATTAAAGCCAGGAAAGTTGCTTGAGTGCTAGGCAGTAGTGATGTGTTGCTGTGCAGCTTATAAACAAAGGTATGGTATCTCTGTCCAAGGAGGTAATTTCTCCACTGTGTTTGGCATTCATCAAAACTATCATTGAGTACAATGTCCCCTTTGGTATGTACCTAACCAGACGCATCCAACAATTGGAATGTCCACAGAGGTTTCTCACTGTAACACTTCCTCTGCAGACTGCCTCAAGGCCCTATCCCTGTATTCTACCTCCTACAGGCTTTTGAGAGGAAATGTATGCCAGACATACAAGGCATTGTCAGACCCTACCCTGATGGACCTCCTGCATAGCTGCAAAACAAACAGTACCAGAGTTACCCATTCTAAAGAATTAAACCTTGCCTATGATATAAATAGGACCTGCTGGAGAGATGGGTATGTATCCCAGAGACTAGCCTTTCTCTGAATTCCTCCCTAATGCAATTCAAGTGTAACTTGAGCAATTGGATGGGGGACAGGAAATTCATCCTTGGTTTGGCACCTGTGCCTATAATGGACACAGGCAGCCTGTAAATGTTTCATCCTTCAGGCCCCTGCTTACACTTATCAAAGATACCAGAACTTGTTAGAGATTTGGGATGCATGGCTGGGCTTAAAATGGCTCTTGTGATCATTAGCCTGTTACATACCTATGATGCTATGAACCTGTTAGGTAAGTGGGGTTTGTTTTAATGTTGAAGCTTTTGGAAATACTGAAAGTTTTGTCATTAGTTGTAGAAGTGTGTGTAATTTTTTGCAGGTTAGAGTTTGATGTAGGACTACTAAAAGGGATGGATTTAGTGTTTTGTGTGTGTTTGTTATTTGATATGAGTGTGTACGAGTACTTGTGGGATTGAGTTAGAGGAAGGGCTAGGTTAGCTGTTAGCTTTAATATTGTGTGTGTATGCAAAGCATGTATCTGTGACTAGCTTTTATACTAGCACTGTTAGGGAAAGGTGGTTTGGTAAGGTAATGTGTATGGTGGGGTTAAGGGTATGGTTATCACACCTGAGTAAGGTAGAATGGAGGTGGAAGTCCCCCATTCATCCATACATATGTGTACAAATCCTAACCCTAACCCCAATCCTATACATTGCCTTTTCAAAACCCTTTTAGGAGTGCCACTATTAAGACAATTTATGTCTAAAGCTTTTTTTAGATTTTTTTGAGTGATTGCAAAAAGAGAACATTTGATGTTCTTCATTTGAACACTGCTCCAGAAGCCTTAATTATATGGATTATACCAGATTCCAAAGCTAAAGGACATTCCACATGCCCAGACTATTGGAAACTTGAATAGAGCAGTGAGAAAACTGGTGGTCTGGGTGACAAGCCCATCAGATGTTTCTTGTTGAAGAGTATTCCTCTTACAGGCTTATTTATTTATTTGACATTTGTTGACCGGGTTAGTCCGTCTGAGCTTGTGCCCTTTTTCAGTGGAGGCACGGGGAGAAAAGCTCCAAAGTACAAATTATGCAAGTAATACAGAAATTCACAGTTTACATTTTACAAATAATAAATTCACAGTGCTGCTTTGGGAAGTAATGTAAAATAAAATAAGTACAGTAAGAAGTATGAACAATAATTTAAACAGGTGAACAATAATAGAATATCTTAAAGAACTCTGCAAGATGGGCAAACTAATTAGTAGTGAGTATTGAGGTGGTTAGTAAGAACAAAGTGTCAGATAACAGAGGATACATTATTGAAGGTCTAGTGTTAGACACGTAGAGGTAAGTGTTATTAGCGATAGTGTAACGGGGATAAGAGAGAAAGATATAAGAGAATGAGAAAATTAGTAATCATAATACAGGGGGCAGGAATTAGGAGGGGTATAGGATCATAGGAAGTTACTAAGCTATTGACCCTGAGGCTCTTATAAGCCTAGCCAAGAATTTCACCCATGTTCCAACAAGTGAGCACCCGATGCCCCTGTTCAGCAGGGACACAGGTGCTGTTCTCCATTCAGTTATCCAGGGAGCACTTAAAAAGGGTTAATGAGGTACTCAGCTTGATGTGGAGAGGGAGTTTATTCCAAAGAATGCGGAACCTCTCGGACACAAATCTGTCCCACCAACAAATCCTGTTGATGTCACAGACCAGGATGAGGTTGCACGTGTGGTTTACTTGAGTGGAGCTTGACTTGCGAATATGCAACAGTCCCATCAAGGTGGGGTCTGAGGTTGCTTTATATGCCAGATCAAGGTGGTCACCTCTGAGGAGTCTGTATGAGACTGAGTAGAGGGACAGGGCTTTTAGCCTATCTGTGTAGGGTAGATGTTTGAGACCCTGGATTCTACTGGTAAGCAACCTCTCTGATCTCTCCAGCTGCTGCATGTGCTTTGTGAGGTACATGATGAAAGGGGCATTGTACTAAATAATATAAGAGAAGAATATAGGGTTGTTATGACCTTCTTGTCCCTGGATGAAATACTGTTACTAATGAGGTGGGCCATGTAGAAAATTTTCCTTACAATGGAGGCAATATGGTGGTCAAAAGGCAGTTTGCTATCAACCTGGGTGCTCAAGTCCCTCATGACTGATTGCATGCTTAGGACCTTGTTATTAATATGATAATTTGTGGAAATGTCACTCTCCCCAAAGGGGATGATGATGCATTTTTTGGCATTCAGTTTGAGACCATGTTTCTGGCACCAGTCATTTGTTTGGGTGAGACCATCTTGGAGGATGTCCACATCACTAGGGGAATTGATGACAGTGCCCAGCTTGCAGTCATCTGCAAACTTGGCCAGCCATACCCCACTGATTTTGGCCTGCACCTCAGAAAAGTATATTGCAAACAATAGAGGACCCACGACCGATCCTTGAGGTACACTGCTCATTACGGGTCTACTGCTTGAGGAGGCTTCCTCTGTTTTGAATAGGCGGCCAGATGGCTTAGTGGTTAAGGTCTTCACCTCCCATGCACAAGGTTCAAGGTTCGATTCTGACCTCTGACCAATGCCTGCTTGGAGTTTGCATGTTCTCCCTGTGTCTCCGTGGGGTTTCTCCCATGTCCGAAAAATATGCTGCGTGTTTCCATCTCAGACTCACCAATGAATGGAGCTGTGGGCAGCAGCACAGACTCTGCTTGGTGCCCTATAGGGGGAAGAGTTGTACAGACCAACTGCTTTGGGCATACACTGTGGTGCGCAGTATCCTCAAGATAGGAGAACATGGATCACAGACTGCATGCCATGGCAGAGCTAGCCACTCAACGGTGTAAAATATGGCTCTAGGTGATTCGGTCATGTTGACTAATGTTGCCAAAAATGGGCATGGGTAGTTACCAGTGATAAGTGGGTTGAGGACCCGGCCTACTCTGACCCATGCCAGGGACCCTTGCTAATGGTGGGAGGGGTATATGTGACCCTATTGGCCAGTGTGTGCCCACCATAAAAAGCCCAGCAGCCCTGGGTTAGCAAGCTACTGGCTGACCGGTGTCTAGTTGTCCAGCCTAGGTTACCGGGGATAGCTCTGTTGAGCGAAAGCTGGACGTAAAACCAACCAACCTGCCAAACATGAACTGATAATTGCTACGCTTAATGTAGGTTCACTGACAGGATGCAGCTTGGAAGTGGATGACATGATGATATGGAGGAGGCTGGATATCCTATGTATCCAAGAGATGAGATGGAAGGGCAGTGCAACAAAGCCACTTGGCTTGGGAGAGTCTACTACTTAGGTGGAGAGCAGGCTAGAAATGGTGTAGGAATTGTGGTGAGAGAGAGGCTTCAGAAGGCAGTAAGGGATATCATCAGAATTAATGACAGACTCATGGCAGTCAGACTCCACTGTAATGCTAGGGCAGTATTCATAATCTCAGTCTGTGCCCCACAGCAGGGTTGTGATAGTGAGGAAAAGAGTGTATTCAGACAGCAGTTGCTGGACCTACTAGATAACGCAGGAAAACATGAATTGGTGTTGATAATGGGTGATTTGAATGCACATATGGGGACAGACAGAACAGGATGTGAGGACTGCCTGTGTGCACATGGGTGGGGCAACAGGAATAAAGAAGGAGAAGCCATTCTAGACTTCTGTCTGGCAAATGGCTTGATAGTAGCCAACATATGGTTCAGAAAGAGAGACAGTCACATGATCACATACAAGAGTAGTCAACATGCAACTCAGGTAGACTTCCTCCTAGTAAGGAAAAAGGCACTGGGGTAAAATTCATGATTGCAAAATCATCCCCAGTGAAACAGTCGGCCCACAGCATAAATCACTAGTTGCCACAATCAGCTGCAAGTAGTGGTCAGAGAAGGCTCTAAGGTCAACAGAGACCAGGCTGAAGACCTGGAAATTAACTGGAGAGAAAGTACAACAGTTTAAGGAAGTACGTAGGGCTCTAGCACCCCAAGAAGAAGGGAAATAGGTGGAGTTGTACAAGAATGTCAGCACCTAAAAATAGCATGTGTTAGGACTACAGAAAAGATATGTGGTCAAGCCAGATATGGAAATAAGGTACATAAGGAAAGCTGGTGGTGGAATGCAGAAGTCCAGGAAGTCATCAAAAGAAAGAAAGAGTGCAGGAAGAAGTGGGAGATAGAAAAGACTGACCAGGCTAGGAAGGACTACTGGTTGGCTAACAAAGAATCTAAGAAAGATGTTGCAATAGCAAAGAATAGGGCATCAGAGGCACTCTACCAACTTCTGGAAAGTAGCTCAGTAAGGGGCACAAAGAAACTATATCAGGTTGCAAGGCAAAGACAGAAAGATAATGAAGTTAGTCAGACGCCCATCAAAAGGGATGCCAGCAACAACCTGCTTACCAGTCCAGAGGGCATCAAAGGCTGATGGAAGGAGTATTCCCAGCAGCTTCTGTATGAAGAGAACCCCACAGAAGCTGTACTGCCCCAGAAACAGCCTACAATGAGAGAAGAGGAGCCCACCCTATAAGAAGTAAGAACAGCACTAAGGAAGATGAAGTCAGGGAAAGCAGCAGGCTCAGATGAGGTCACAGCAGATATAATAAAGATGCTGGGTGAGATAGGGGAGAAATGGCTCCTGAACGTACTAATGGCACTGTGAAGAGAGAGGCATATCCCAGATGACTGAAGAATAAGCATACTCATGCTAGTGTACAAGAACAAAGGGCACATCAACAACTGTGGGCAATACAGAGGCATCAACCCCCTATCACATTGCATGAAAGTTTTGGAGACGGTGACTGATAAACAGATACGCAGAGTAGTAGAATGTAAGATGGGAGATGAGCAGTTTGGATTTAGATCAGGATGCAGCACAGTTGACCCGATGTTTGCATTGAGACAGATACTTGAGAAGAAGCTAGAGATGAGGAGAGAGCCCTACTGGGCATTCCTAGACTTGGAGAAAGCATATGACAAGGTACCAAGAAAGCTGATCTTGGCAGTACTGCAGTGGTTTGAAGTCCCAGAAACATTGGTAGAATTAGTGCAGGCTATGTACAAGGAACCAATGTCTTAAGTACGAACAGTGTTTGGCCTAACAGAGGGGTTCCCAGTGGGAGTGGGTGTGGGTGTACATCAGGGTTCAGCTCTGAGCCCACTGCTGTTCATACTGGTGATGGACTACATTAGCAAACAGGTTGGAGAGGATGGATCAACAAAGCTGCTGTATGTAGACAGTGTGGCAGTACAGGCAGACTCTGAGTTAGAACTTCAGCAAAGGATAGGAGAATGGAATGCAAATCTGAAGGCACATGGAATGAAACTAAGCAGAGATAAGATGTTGGTAATGGCAGCAAATTGGGGAAATCAGAAGAAGCTGAGAATAGAGCTAGAAGGGAAGATAGTGGAACAGGTAAACAGCATCAAGTATCTGGGAGGGGTAGTTGAGAAGAAGGGTAGTCTGAATGAAGAGATTAAAACTAGAATCAGAGGGGCTGCAGCCAACTGACATAGAGTAACCAAGATCACACTGAGGTAACTCACGAAATACAGGACACTGCTCCGGTACAATGAAGGCTGTCTTTAAATATTCCTAGACTGGAAATGTCCAAAAAGATCAAGATCCCAGGATGGTCTATCAAAAACTATTTATTGAAAAAAGCCCAAAGGCTAAAACACAAAAAATAAAGAACAATATAAAACTTAATTTCACTGATTAAATAAAGAACAATATAAAACTTAATTTCACTGATTTAGCACTTTCATCTCCAATCAGGAGACTTCATCAGAATCAGTGTCTCACCACAGTTTTCAGTATTTATACAACTTCTAAAACAGTGTTATTGGCTGGCATTTAATTACCTAATTAATTGAAGTTATTAATTTAAATTTAAAGGCAGAACGTACAGATACACAAAATGGAGATACAGAAATGAAAATACAGAATATAGAATATAGAAATCAAGTTGTTTCTCATGTCTTATAGTAGCTTTTCCTCTAGATTGTTTTCTGAAACCAAAATCAATATCAATCGAACCCTATAGTGGAACTACAGAATAAATACATTAAATATGTTAAAATATATGAATAAAAATAAATATAAATAATATAGCATGTAGTTAAAACCTTGAATGTGAACAATAATGTAATAAATATATATGTAATAAATATACATAGATAAATAAATAAATAATACAATAAATAGTGATATGATAATATAATAGTAATATGAATGAATAGTAATAAATAAATAGTAATAAATAGTGTGATCCAATAAGGGAATATAGAGGAATAAATTAGATGCATATTATATATAGAATGTGTGAATATGTACAAATATAATAAATATATAAATATTTCATACATGTGTTTTTATAAAGTTAAAATTGTAATATATAATATAATATAATATATAATTACTATAATTATATAGTTTAGTATATAGTATAATATAATATAGTATTATTTCACCCATGTTTCTTCGGATCAGTTGCAAGGAGTTTTAATGCGGGGATGATGGAAATATGGTCATTGAGGCCTTTACCACAACATGCATCAAGTCTCAATTGCCAGATCATCTCACGAAATTCCAATTGTGTTTCCCAATCACCGCCTCTTTCTAGGTAACTAACTTCTTCTATTACCCATAATTTATAATTAGCCTCTTTACATATTAAGGCATGTCTATATAATGCATTGCTTTCATTGTGTTTATGTCTCTAATGTGCTCATAGATTCTAGTCCTAAGATGACGTTCCGTTTTTCCTATGTAGTAACTCCAACAGGTTTTACAGAAGGCCAAATAAACTACTCCTTTAGAGTAGCAACTGTTGTATTTATTTGCCCTTAAAATCATTCCCAAACTGGGAATACTAACCTCCTTACATCCAGCAATATAGGTGCATTGTGCACATCTCCCACATCTGAAGGTTCCAAGTTTAACACAGGTCCCTCCTGCCTTATTCTTATTACTCTCAATAATATTCTTAATGTTTTTTCTCCTCCTGTAGCTGTATTTTATCCTACTTTGAAATACATTGGTTTTAGTAGGCATATTTTTGAACATTTCCCACGTTTCATTTATGCATCTTTTTAACCATCCAATTCCCTTATAGTAAGTCAAAGTTAAATATGGTATTGTGTCTACATTGTTGGATTCCTGCCTGTTAAAAATATTTCTCCTCCCATCCTGGTTGGAATCTACTATCAAATTGTCATTATTCAACAGGGGGACATATTTGTTGCCCCTTCCTAACTGGACATATTCCTTAATGGGTTTGATAAATTCAAATGGGTATCCCCTTTCCAAAAACATCTTTTCAATATTATTAATTTCATTTAAAAATTCATTCGTATCGGAGATCATTCTAGCCATTCTAATCATTTGTACCTTGACTATATTCTTTTTTAATTGATAAGGATGATCACTTTCGAAATGTAAATAGGAATTTGAATAATGTTCCTTTCTATAAATATTAGACTTGTAACATTTATTTTTGTAGTCTTTTTCTAGTTTAACATCTAAATAGTATATAGTATCTTCCCCTGTTTGGTATGTAAATTGTAAAAAACTAGTAGTGTTATTGATATGTTCTATAAATTTGTCAATACTATCATAGGAACCATTCCATAGAACAAAAATGTCATCCAGAAAATGAAAATATTTAATAATATGTTGGCTAAACTCCGAATTGAACACATATTGGCTCTCCCAACAAAGCATAATTATATTGGCATATATTGGGGCGCATGCCGATCCCATTGTAACCCCTTCTTTTTGGTGATAATAATCCCCTTGAAAATATACATAATTGTATTTAAGGACTAACTCCATATTTTCTAGGACAAGCTTGTATTCATCTACTGTTAAAAAGTCCATCTCTGCCAACATCCTTTCAAACCATGTCAATCCCTCCATCTGGGGAATGACTGAAAATAGGTCCCTCACATCAATGGTAATAAAAATAATATCATCTTTAAATGGACTCTGCCCAATTTTGTACAAAAAGTCCCATGAATCAATCAAAATATGTGTATGATTGTTGTAAAATTTCTTTAACTTGGTATCCACATATATCGCTAATTTTTATTCATATATTTTAACGTATTTAATGTATTTATTCTGTAGTTCCACTATAGGGTTCGATTGATATTGATTTTGGTTTCAGAAAACAATCTAGAGGGAAAGCTACTATAAGAAATGGGAAACAACTTGATTTCTATATTCTATATTCTGTATTTTCATTTCTGTATCTCCATTTTGTGTATCTGTACATTCTGCCTTTAAATTTGAATTAATAACTTCAATTAATTAGGTAATTAAATGCCAGCCAATAACACTGTTTAAGAAGTTGTATAAATACTGAAAACTGTGGTGAGACACTGATTCTGATGAAGTCTCCTGATTGGAGATGAAAGCGCTAAATCAGTGAAATTAAGTTTTATATTGTTCTTTATTTAATCAGTGAAATTAAGTTTTATATTGTTCTTTATTTTTTGTGTTTTAGCCTTTGGGCTTTTTTCAATAAATAGTTTTTGATAGACCACCCTGGGATCTTGATCTTTTTGGACATTTCCAGTCTAGGAATATTTAAAGACAGCCTTCATTGTACCGGAACTGGCATAGAGTATCAGGTGTAGTCTATGACAAAAGAATGCCAAAGAAGCTGAAAAGTAAGGTGTACAAGACAGTGGTGTGACCATTACTACTGTATGGTACAGAAACCTGGGCAGTAAAGGCAGAACAGTTGAAGAAGCTAGAAGTGATGGAAATTAAGTTCCTGAGAAAGGTGGCAGGATGCACACTGTGGGACAGATGAAGAAATGAGGACATAAGAGCAGAAGCCAAAGTAGCTGCAATTGCAAGAGAACAGATTACGATGGTTTGGGCACATGTGTAGAAAAGCAGAAGGCAATCTGGTGAGGAAGATTTGAGACAAACAGGAAGAAGGTAAGAGGACATCCAGCAAAGAGGTGGATGGATTGTGTGAAAGAAGATCTGCGACAGTCAGGCATGAGCTTTTGAAGAAGGCAAGAGTGTGGCAGTGAATCAAGAGAGTTGGTGACAGTTAACATGATACCCTGACCCCATGTAGAAAAAAATTGTTAAAAAGGGGGCTGATGATGATGTTGGTTCTGTCAGTGAGCCAGTTTACGACCCATCTGTTAACATATGGCTTGATGCCTAGTTGAGAGAGTTTTACTATTATACCCAATTGCTGAATAGTATCGAAGGCTTTGGCCAGGTAAATGTAGGTGGTGTGCACCATCTTTCCCTCTTCCATGGCTTCAGGAACTGTCTCAAAGAAGCTGTCCAAATTTAACAGGCATAACCTTTCCTTGACGAGACCAAACTGCATGGGATCGAGTGTTTAGAGGTTGCCAGTGTCTTTCTTAATGAGGTCCATGATAAATCGTTCCATGGCCTTGCAGATCAGGCTAGTTAGGCTGATGGGTCTATAATTATCTGGATCGGTTGACGCTCCACCTTTGTGCAGAGGGATGACAATGGCTGTCCTCCACTTGGCTGGGATGAAGTCGGTACTCAGGCTTTGGTTGAATAGGATGCCCGATGGTGCTGCAAGTTCCTGTCTGAGTTCATGTAGGATGCAGCCTGGGATGTTATCGGGTCCCATGGAGGTTGTGTTTTTTGCCTTTGAGAGGGCAGTGATGACTTGCTCCCTAGAGATAAGGGGAGGGGGACAGGTGTTGGGGATGTCCTGATTTACTGATGGGAGGGGGGGGGGCAGAGAGGTGAAGTTTTCACTGAACCTGTCTGCCGGCAGGTTGGCTATGTCTACGACGTTTGTGTATGTGGTGTCCTTGACCACCAGTTCTGAGCAGATCTGATTGCTTCCTTTGAGAATTTGGACATATGTGAAGAAGGCCTTATGATTGTCTTTAGTAGATGTGGCCAGTTTGGACCCAAAGTTCGCTTTGGAGGATTTCACTAGTGCTCTTATATGCGTGTTCAGGCTAAGGAGAGATTGGTTCCAATTAGACACCTGCTCCTTTTTGGTCCTGGATGCAATTTTTTCCTCTTATTATAGAGTTTATTTATTGCAGTCATTACTTTTAGATTGTAAAAAGCAGAAAATTAGAATTGGTAGAGAATATATCGGGAGAGGATAGAAGTGGTAAGTCATAGTGGGGGGAGGGATAGTGAAGGAAGAAAGAGGGAAGGGAAGATTTAACTGGGGGTGATTGCAGTTACATTTCCAAGAGCTGAAAAGATGATTTTTGAGGGTTGTCTTGAATATGTGTTCATGGGTGATAGTCCTAAGGGACATGGGAAGCTTATTCCATGCTACAGCAGGATGGTAGCTATATAAGTTTTGTCCTAGTGATTTTTTGGGTTTATGTATCAGTAAGAGACCTTGGTCTGAGCTTCTGAGGGAGCATAGTGGGTTATAGAGGGAGACAAGAGAAGATATGCTATGGCATGAAGATGGTTTGTTAAGAATAGAGTGGATGATGAGTAGTTGAGTAAGTAAGAGTTGTTTAGGAAATTCTAACCAACTGAGTGTTTGAAGAGCATGACAGTGGTGTGATTTAGGTACCATGTTGGCTGTATATCTAGCTACTTTGTTACATGTGATTTTGAGTTTAGATAGCAGACAGGACTGTAGGTTAGTAAGGATTGACAGTTGGTTGCCATTTTTCCATTGCTAGGCAGTGAAAAAACTTCCACATTTTATTTTTATGATAGGAAAATTATTTTTTTCAGTGAAATGAATTATTTTATGTTAAGAATATTTGTTTTGTTGGACTGCCACATGACTTTTTGGTTACATGAAAGTCTGCGGTTCTATTTTTTGACTTACTGTTTTATTGATTAAAATTGTTGGTCTGTTGGAACTTTTGTGAAAAATAATTTGTTAAAATTTGTTTTGAGACTGGGGAACCTAGCCACTGGGGATGCACAAACCAGTGTATTTCTTTGTGCGGACCCAAGCCCGGATAAATGGGGTAGAGTTAGATCAGGAAGGGCATCTGGTGTAAAATTTTTGCCAGATCAAATATGTGGGCAACAATACAGATTTCCATACCAGATCAGTCGAGGCCCGGGTTAACAATGACTGCCATCAATACTATTAATCAACAGGGTGATGGTGAAAATTGGACTACTGTTGGCCGAAGGAGAAGAAGAGGGGAAGGCACGTCCAGAGGCAGAAGGCGAGGAGTAAGGTTAGGAGTGTGGAAGTGAGGATAGGAACTTTAAATGTTGGCAGTGTGACTGGTAAAGTGAGAGAGATAGCTGATATGATGGAGAGAAGGAAGGATGATATATTGTGCATGCAAGAGAGCAGATGGAAGGGGAGTAAGGCCAGGTGTATCTGAGGAGGGTTCAAATTGTTCTACCATGGTGTGGATGGGAGGAGAAATGGGATAGGGGTTATCCTGAAGGAAAAGTATGTCAATTGGAGGTGAAAAGAGTGTTGGACAGAGTGATGTTTATGAATCTGGAAATTGACGGTGTGATAATGAATGTTGTTAGTGCATATGCTCCACAAGTTGGGTGTGCGATGGATAAGAAAAAAAAATTTTGGACCAAGTTGGATGAAATGGTGAAGAGTGTACCCAAGGATGAGAAAGTGGTGATTGGAGTGGATTTCAATTGGCATGTTGGTGAAGGGAACAGAGGGGATGTGGAGGTGATGGGTAGGTATGGTTTTAAGAAGAGGAATGCAGAATGCCGGATGGTAGTGGATTTTGTGAAAAGGATGGACATGACTGTTGTGAATATGTATTTAAAGAATCGGGAGAAGCATAGGGTGACTTACAAGACTGGAGGAAGATGCACACAAGTGGATTATATCCTATGCAGGAGGGCCACTCTGAAGGATATTGGAGACTGCAAAGTGGTGATGGGGAAAACGTAGTTATGCAGCATAGGATGGTAGCCTGTAGGATGACATTGGTGATCAAGAAGAAGAGGAGGAGAATGAGGGCACTGCCGAGGAGCAAATGGTGGAAGATGAAAAAGGATGATTGTGAGGTGGAGTTCAGGGAAGAGTTAAAACAGGCACTGGGTGGCAGTGAAGAGTTACCAGATAGCTGGGTAGCCACAGTAGAGGTGGTAAGGGAGACAGCTAGAAAGGTGTTTGGTGTGACATCTGGACAGAGGTAGGAGGACAAGGAGACCTGGTGGTGGAATGAGGAAGTACAGGAGAGTATATAGAGAAAGAGGTTGGCAAAGAAGAAGTGGGATTGTCATAGAGACGAAGAAAGTAGACAGGAGTACAAGGAGATAAGGTGTATGGTGAAGAGAGAGGTGGCGAAGGCTAAGGATAAGGCATATGGTGAGTTGTATGAAAGGTTGGAGACTAAGGAGGGAGAAAAGGACTTGTACTGATTGGCTAGACAGAGGGACCGAGCTGGGAAAGATGTGCAGCAGGTAAAGTTGATAAAGGATAATGAGGGAAACATACTCACAAGGAGAGTGTGTTGAGCGGATAGAATGAGTACTTTGAGGGGCTGATGAATGAAGGTAATGAGAGAGAGAGAGAGGAGGATGGATGATGTGGGGATAAGAATCAGGAAGTGTAATGGATTAGCAAGGAGGGTGTAAGGACAGCTATGAAGAGGATGAAGAATGGAAAGGCTGTGGGTCCAGATGACATACCTGTGGAAGCATGGAGGTGTTTAGGAGAGATGTCAGTGGACTTTTTAACCAGATTGTTTAATGAAATCTTGGAAAGTGAGAGGATGCCTGAGGAGTGGAGAAGAAGTGTATTGGTGCTTATTTTTTAGAGTAAGAGTGATGTGCAGAGTTGTAGTAACTACAGCGGGATAAAACTGATCAGCCACAGCATTAAGTTATGGGAAAGAGTAGTGGAAGCTAGGTTAAGAAGGGAGGTGATGATTAGTGAGCAGCAGTACAGTTTTATGTCAGGAAAGAGCACTATTTGTTCTGAGGGTGTTGACGGAGAAGTATAGAGAAGGTCAGAAGGAGTTGCATTGTGTCTTTGTGGACTTGGAGAAAGCATATGACAAGATGCCTGGAGAGGAGTTGTGGTATTGTATGAGGAAGTTGGGAGTGGCAGAGTAGTATGTTAAAGTGGTACAGGATATGTACGAGGACAGTGTGACAGTGGTGGTGTCTGCGGTAGGAGTGATGGATGCATTCAAGGTGGAGGTGTGATTACATCAAGGATCATCTCTGAGCCCTTTCTTATTTGCAATGGTGATGGACAGGTTCACAGACAAGATCAGACAGGAGTCCCCATGGACTATGATGCTTGCGGATGACATTGTGATCTGTAGTGAGAGTAGGAAACAGGTTGAGGAGACCTTGGAGAGGTGGAGACATGCTCTAGAGAGGAGAGGAATGAAGGTCAGCAGGACTAAGACAGAGTATATGTGTATGAATGACAGGGAGGACAGAGGAATGGTGGGGATGCAGGGAGTAGAGTTGGCAAAGGTGATCGAGTTTAAATACTTAGGATCAACAGTTCAGAGTATGGGTGAGTGTGGAAGAGAGGTGAAGGAAGAGTGTGAAGGCAGGGTAGAGTGGGTGGAGAAAAGTGTCAGGAGTTATTTATGACAGACGGGTACCAGTAAGAGTGAAAGGGAAGGTCTACAAGATGGTAGTGAGACCAGCTATATTGTATGGGTTGGAGACTGTGGCACTGACGAAAGTACAGGAGTCAGAATTGGAGGTGGCAGAGTTAAAGATGTTAAGATTTGCATTGGGTGTGATGAGGATGGACAGGATTAGAAATTAGTATGTTAGAGGGTCAGCTCAGGTTGGACAGTTTGGATACAAAGCCAGAGAGGCAAGATTGCATTGGTTTGGACATGTGCTGAGGAGGGATGCTGGGTATATTGGGAGAAGGATGCTAAGGATGGAGCTGCCAGGTAAGAGAAAGAGAAGGCCTAAGATAAGGTTTATGGATGTGGTGAGAGAGGACATGCAGGTGGTTGGTGTGACAAAGCAAGATGCAGAGGACAGGAAAAAATGGAAACAGATGACCCGCTGTGGTGACCTCTAATGGGAGCAGCAGAAAGGAAAAGAGGTTTTGGCACCGGGGTAAGTGTAAATTTTGCTTGTTACTGTGTTTTCTTATGATTAAAGCACTGCTTTGTGATACTTATCTTTCACTGATTCCTGCTGTCTCCTTTATTTGGACTTCATTCGTGTCTTTAAAAGGGAACGACCTACTGGTTCCTTGGTCTTCCATCCTCCAGCCACAAAATCAAGAAAGTTATTAAATAGTCTTTGTCCCTTCAGCAGACTGCTAATTTGCCTAAGCCACAGATCAGAGACTGCTATAACCATTCATGGCTGCCGTGACATCATGTTTTTTTCTTGGTTTGTCTTTGTGTAGTCCCTTCAGCTACCATAAAACGGGGGTTAGACATGTCCTCTGCAATTGTTGTGGGCATGAGATAACCACGATGTTGGTCTCAGAGGAGGGAACTGAGATTACTTCTTGGGATGCTTTTCTGCTAAGCTGGATTGAGAAGTCTGCTCCCCAGGGTGATTTTCTTTTTTTTTTCCTCAAATTTTTTTTATTTTCAATTAAAATAACATTTACATAATATTTTTAAATATAATTTTAAACAACTATATACAATATTTACAATAGCCTGACTTTCAATTATATACACTGTATATTATTAAATATAGAATTAACAGATTAGTTATCAGAGATACAATATTGATTATTGCAGTGTGTCCAACAACGATATAACTTTCTTCCAAGGATTATTTACCAATGGCCTGGGATAGATTCATAGTTCTTTGATTTTTATTTCCATCGATGCAGTTGTCTTCAGTATAGTGTAGAATTCTTCCAAGGTCGGGGGTGTATTTGAATTCCATCTTCTGGTTATGCATTTCCTAGATATAGCAAGTATTGTCCATAACAAATACATATTTGTCTTATTCAGGTAGGGACCTTCATTTACATTTAGTATAATCAATACTTTAGTTAAGGTAAAGGATTCATTAAATAAAGCTTGTAAAAAATTATTGATTCCATTCCAATATGATTTAATTTTATTACATTCATAAAAAATATGAATCCAGTCTGCTTTATTTGACTTTTCACACCTCCAGCAAAAACCATTTGTACTAGTACTGATCTTTTTAATTCTATCTGGTGTTAAAATGCTCTATGTAAGTATTTCCAGTTAAATATTTTCCAGTACTGTGTGTTAGCGGTGTAATTAACTGATAGTAAGATGTTAGTTTTAATTTCTTCTGTTAACTGCAATGACTGACCTTTTGTTAAGAACTGCCAGTATGATGGTTTGGGAATTGTTTTATATGTTATTAACTCTTTATATAGATTTGAAATGGAATTTTTTTTCACAACTATTATATATAAATTCATACAGAAAACTTATTAGATTTGGAATATCTTTAAATGAAGAATTATTAATTAATCTGCATAAATCTTGATTGTACATTAGAATGCTTTATAAGGTTAACCAGTCCTGTGTTGGAATATTGTAAGCAGTTTTTATCATATGTATATCTAAAACATTTAATTTATTTACACATTGAAACCAGCATAAGAATCCATTTTGTTCCCAGGAGGTTATTGTTTCCCTATATATTTTGTGAGGAAAGTTCTTAGTGATGGTAAATGGGGTTAAAAGGTCAAACCAAAGTTTTAGATCTATGTTTGCATTGATAAGTTTCCTAAAGGAATTGATGTAATGATTAATCAGTGTTGTTTTAGAAGGTTTTGTTATATTATATTGTATACTTATGCTTAGTATGTACTAGGGTTTGTTTGATTTGTCTACTATTAACAATTTTTTTAACAGATTAAATTCATTTGTTAATATAGCCGTTGTTAATTCTTTCCAGTTGGCAAAATAATTTTGGATGTGAAGTTGTTCAATCTCACCGTTCATTCATCACTGATGGGTTCGGAGACAATCCTCGACTCCGACATGGCCGACTAGCAAGCTCAAAGTTCTCCAGTAGCTCAAGACCCCACCCCTTATCCCATAATGCATTGCTGGAATTATCTCAGATCTAATTTGCCACGGCACGGATCTCTTGGTTTCCAGCTTGGCTCGAGATTTTATTTGGGGTTTTTCAACTTTCAGCAAGTTATATTTTCACTTTTTTATATACTTTGTTCTATTCATAGTAGCAGATATACTAGTTAGTAAATAGTACTTTTTTCTGTGTTTTTACCCCTTTCCTCAGTATTCTGTCTTGCCTTCGGCCTTTTGGTCTTAGGATTAGTAATTAGTAAGTGATCCCCTTTGGGACTGTCGTTTTGGATCTCTATTTACTGTTTGTAGTTATTAGTTGTTAGTGCCCCTTTTTGGGCTGTGAGTATGTTTGTGTGAGTTACTTAGTTTAAAACAGCTCTTAGTTAATTAGTGTGCTTGAGTTGTGTAATGTCTGAAGATAAGGACAAGCATCCAAAGTCTGGGTTTAAAAAGTGCCCAGACTGCGGACAGAAAATGTCAGTCACAGATGCCCATGTGCAGTGTGTTTACTGCCTGGGTGAGGTACATCTGCAAGAGTCTTGCAGCATATGTCATTCCTTTTCCACAAGAGTGTTAGCTGAAAGGAAGAGGAAATTGATTGATAGGGGTATCATTAAGCATTGTCTAACCAGGATGGAGCCAGTAAATCATCCAAATCTTCAAAGTCTTCCATTGATTCTAGATCCAAGAAAGGAAAGAGGTCAGAAATTGTGGTGACTTCGGCTCCACTGTCCTCGGAGCCAACAGTCTGCTCTTTTCGGAACCGGGACATGGCCTTGGAACCGGTTACCGAAAAAACTCCTTCCATGTTGCTCCAATCGGCTCCATCTGTCCACTCTTCCATGTCCTCTGTCAGCTTATCTGATCTGGATATGGACCGGCTGCTTCAGAAACTCTTGAAGGCACCAGGCCTAGTTAAATTGCTGTCAGCTCAGACACAACCGTCAGAGTCGAAGACCACTACCTTTGAATTGTCTGCTCCTCCTCCGAGCCATATCAGACCTTCTGAGCTGGAGGAGGCTGACCTGATGATTGTGAATCCCTTGGAGCCGACACCTGCTCCAGTGTCGTCGGCTCCATCTGCTCGGATGTTCTAGGCGCCGACCGGGGACTCTAGGAGCCAACACTCTTCGGTCGGGTCTGGGGAGGATAGCCGCACCGACTTGTCGGTGCCGACTCTTCCTGTCAGGGCAACGGCTCAGGTGAGCTCGGCTCCTACCTCGGGCTCAGAGCCCATGGCTTCGGTGTGGGAGGAGATCGTGGCTCCATCAGAGCCATCGACTCCTTCTCATTCGAGCCGAGGTGCTTTCGATGCCATGACGCGAGTGTTGTCTCCCAAGACTTCCTCATCTCAAGGTCTGGCCTCTTCTTCCCCTAAAGTGCCTGTGTCTGTTTCTGTTCCCTCTGGTCCTCCCAAGTGTAGATACCCAGAGCCTCAGGTAGCCCCACAGGGTGCTCCCTGCTCTTATGAGACCTCTCCAGAAGTTCCCCCTGAAGAGGTTCCCAGGAAAATATTATGCAAGAGGAGGCATTTGGACTCCCCCAGGAGTCTATCACATCGGATACTGACCTGGATGAATCAGAAGAGTCCCCCAGATCCCCCTCTGAGGACATCTTCTTTGCGGATATTCTTAAAATTCTTAGGCAGAGGGGTGATTGGCAGTCCAAGAGCTCTACTGAGGACGAGTCGGTTCTTCTGAAGGTGTTTGGGTTTCAACCTTCCACCTCTTGGGTATCTCCGCCCTACGATGAGCTTATGGATCTGGTCTCTCATAGGGCGTGGGAGTCTCCAGAATCTATGAAAACTGTTCCTTGGAGGCCTAATAAGTTTATTTCAGCCCCTGTGGATAAGTCCTTTTTGATCAAGGGAGTTCCTGTTGATGCCATGGTGGTGGCGGCAGCCACCAAAAAGGAAATATCTGAGACTTCCTCATCTATTCATCCTCCTAATAGATAATCTAGGATCATGGATAGATATGGGAAACGCATGTTCAGTTCAGCGACTTTCTCACTCAGATCACTGAACCACTTGACACATTTTACCAGACTGCAGAGAGATCTCCTTAAGGAGTTGAGAGATACTCTTCAGGGTGCTGTAGCTTTGAGTATATCCAATAAGATTGCCACTCAGCTCTCTACCCTCAGTTCTATAGTCAACTCGTCCATGTGTCTCGTATCATATGCAGCTGATGGTTTGAGCAGAGCCGCAGGTACAGGAATCACTCTCCGTAGGCATGCCTGGATGCGACTCTGTTCCTTCGCGGAACCCCTCAAGTCTTCCTTTAATAATACCCCATTTGATGGCTCATCCTTGTTTGGGACAAAGGTGAAGGAGACTTTAACCAAGTGTGAGCAAGAATGAAAGACTCTGTCTGCCGTCGGAGTCCGTTTTTCCACCCCCACTCGACCCTTTCCCAAAGGTCAGAGGAGAGGAAAGATGTGGTTCCGGAAAGCCCAAGGAGCCTTTCAAGACACACGTGAAGAGCCCCCCTCTAGAGGCAGAGGAGGGGGTTTCAATGGAAGACGCTGCCCTCGCGGCAGAGGGGGTCTGCAACACCAGGATGACAAAGATCACTTCTCTGGTCAATCCGACCAGTGCTCCTGAAGGGAGGCCCACCTGTCCTACTCCAGAGGCAGTCAGGGGTCGCTTATCTTTGTACCCCAAAGCCTGGCTAAGTATAACCCGGACATTCCACCCAGTCACATGGGACAAGCAGCAATAGAGGTACGCCGATTGCTAGAAAAAAAGAGTCATCCAGCCAGTCCCAGCAGACCAGACAGGATTCGGAACTTACTCAAGGTTCTTTTTGGTTCCAAAGAAAACAGGGGACTGGAGACCCATTTTGGATCTCAGCAGACTTAACCAATTTGTGAGAAAAGAGAAGTTCCGAAGGGTCACGCTACAGTCCATACTCCCCTTGTTGGGGAAGGACAATTGGATGTGCTCGATCGATCTCAAGGATGCATACTACCACATAAAGATGGCCAGACCACCCAGAGATCACCTGCATTTCCGGCTGGGAGCCAATCATTACCAATTCTGATCTCTCCCCTTTGGTCTCACTACAGCCCCCAGGGTGTTCACCAAGTGCATGGCAGTAGTCACGGCTCACCTGAGGCATCTAGGATGATTGGCTCCTTACCTCCACCACCAGGCATCAACTTCTTCAAGTGAGAGAGGCTACTCTGACATTTGAAAAGTCTGCCTTGTTGCCATCGCAGCATATCGAGTTTATAGGGACAGAACTAGACACATCAACCAAAACTCTTCGCCTTCTGCCTGAAAGAATCTCTATTCTTCGCCAACACATCATGTCCCTAATATCAAAGAACAGAGTACCAGCAGCAGAGGTATTGAACGTTCTAGGATTGATGGTGGCAGCTATTCTAGCAATCCCCTTAGCAAGGATGCATATGAGAATCCTTCAATGGCTTCTATTCACACAATGGTCTTACCAAGAACCTCCAATGAGTCACATGATCCTGATAACAAATTCCTGCAAGAATGATCTTCAGTGGTGGTTGACGTCTCTTCATTTCACAATAGGACGTCCTTTCATGCTTCCCCCTCCAGTTGCCACTGTGACCATGGATGCTTCCCTGATAGGGTGGGGGGGGGGGCTATTTCAGGGAAAGACTGCCCATGGCACATGGACAGATCAAGAATCACATCTGCATATCAATGTCCTGGAGATGAGACCAGTACTTCTAGTGTTGCAATACTTTCAGGACTCTCTTCCTCTAGGGACAATTGCAATACAGACAGACAACATGTCAGTGGTCTGGTATCTGAACAAACAAGGCAGGACCATGTCTTATCCCCTTTGCTGAGAAGCCCTCAGAGTATGGCAGTGGGCACTGTCATCCCAGTGCTTTCTGTTGGCAATGCACATCCCAGGCAAATCCAACGTAATAGTGGACAGATTGAGCAGAGCAATCTTGTTGCCCCACGAATGGTCCTTCAAACAAGAGATTGCGGACAGGATCTTCTGCAAATGGGGGCCAGCCTTCCTGCGACCTCTTCGCCAACCACATCAACAACAAACGCAGAAGTTATTTTGCCCTAATTCCCATGCCAGGTAACTCCCCGAGGGATGCGCTTGTCCACGATTGGCCCCCGGGTCTCCTCTATGCATTTCCACCAATTCCCCTGATATCCAAATTCTTACAGGCAAAGTCACTGGGATGGACAATCATCCTCATAGCCCCTCATTGGCCTCGGCAGATTTGGTTCCTGTTTCTTTATCATCATATTCTGGAAGATCCATGGATCCTGGACCCCGTTCCGGACTTGTTGACACATCCGTCAGGGGATCTTCACCCGTCATTGCAGAAGCTGAAGCTAACCACTTGGCTGCTCCAATTCCCTGCATAGCCAGGCTCTATAATCTTTCCCATGACACTAGTCAGATTTTGTTGGCTTCCCACAAACCTTCCACCAGAAAAGTGTATCGTAGTAAATGGAAGAGATTTTCCATTTGGGCTTCTTCCCACAACATTGACCCTTATCAAGCGCCATTGTCTTCTATCTTACAATTCTTGACAGAAATCTTCAACAAAGGAGCAGCAGTGGCTATGGTGCGAGTACAATTAGCTGCTATATCTAATTTCCATCTAGGAATTGATGGTGTGAATATTATGGCTCACCAATTGTCTAAGGCTTTTCTAAAAGGTTCCTTTCACATAAGGCGTCCAGTGAAAACACCTTATTCCCCCTGGAATTTGAATTTTATGTTATCTCGTATCATTCTTCCTCCCTTTGAGCCTGTATCATCTTGTGAACTAAAATTCTTGTCATGGAAAACTATCTTCTTAGTAGCCATCACTTCAGCCCGTAGAGTGTCAGAGCTCCAAGCCCTTTCCATCAAGCCCCCTTACATGGTCTTCCATACTGACCGAGTATATCTCAGAACTAATCCATCCTTTCTGCCCAAAGTATGTTCTGAGATTAACATTAATCAAGTCATTGAGTTGCCCGTTTTCTTCCCTAATCATCCCAACAAATTGAAATATATGTTGCACAAACTCGATGTTCATAGACAACTTAAATTTTATTTGGACAGAACCAAAGACATTAGGAAATCAGATCAGCTCTTTGTGTCTTTTTCTAAGGCCAGGAAAGGTAAACCAGTTGCTAAAACAACCCTGTCTAAGTGGCTGTCGGATTGTATCACCTACACATATGCTTGTCATAATATGCCCTTGTCTAGTAAGGTAAAGGCTCATTCAACCAGAGCAGTTTCTACCTCTTCAGCCTTTCAAGCCAAATTGCCTTTGGATAACATCTGTGCAGCAGCCACATGGTCTAAACATCACACTTTTATAACTCATTACAAAGTGGATAAGGCCTCCAGGGACAGGGCTTCATTTGGTTCTACGGTTCTGAAAAGTGTATTGCCATGAGCCACCCAAGATCAAGGTGCTAGGGACGCTACCCATCAGTGATGAATGAACGGTGAGATTGAACAACTTCACATAAAGATGTTATGTACTCACCATAACGTTCCATGTGAGTTGTTCTATCTCGCCTTCATTCTCACATCCCTCCCTCCTTCCCCCTCCTGGCTGACAGCTGACCTGGAGGCTGTCTTCATCCTGGTTTTTCAGTGTGTATTCATTCCTAGGTAGAATAATTATTGTACTATTATATGGTATGCAGCAAACAAGATCTGAGGTAATTCCAGCAGTGCATTATGGGATAAGGGGTGGGGTCTCAAGCTACTGGAGAACTTTGAGCTTGCTAGTCGGCTGTGTCGGAGCCGAGGATCGGCTCCAAACCCATCAGTGATGAATGAAGGCGAGATGGAACAACTCATATGGAATGTTATGGTGAGTACATAACTTCTTTTTTATCCAGTCTATTGTAGTTTTAAGCACAGATGCTTTTATATGTTTCTATTTCTGGGAAGTTCAATCCTCCTTGTTTCCGGGGTCTAATGTGATGAGTTAGTGCTACTCTATTCTTTTAGGGATACCATAAAATTGTATTAAACATGAGTTTATTTCTTTAAGAATGATCTTTCAGGAATTAACTGTATTGCTAATGCTACATATAGTATTTTTGGCAATAAGACCATTTTTATTAATTGCAATCTGTCTTCAAAAGTTAATATAATTTTGTTCCATTTTTCTATATATATTTTTATTGTTTCAATAATGTTTTTATAATTTATTAATATTGTTTCATTTATATTTTTGCATAACACTGTTCCTAAATAATTTAGTGTAAGTTCTTGTTTTCCTATGATGGATTTATCTGTAACTTGTAGTTCTTTTTTCTTATTTAAAGATAGAAATTTTGATTTTGGTCTATTAAAGTGTAGACCTGAAATCTTATAAAATGTCTCCATTACTTCTTCTAGCTCTCCTAATGACTCTCTGGAATTTGATAGGGTTAATAAAATATCATCAGCAAAAAGCATTATTTTAGATATGTATAGACTTGAAGCTGCGGTGGTGCAGCAGTAGCGTTGTCGCCTCACAGAAGGAGGTTCTCCTGTTCGATTCTCGGCTGGAGCGCCTTCTGTGTGGAGTCTGTATGTCCTCCCCACGGTCAAGTGGCATTCAAAAGACATGCGTAGAATGGGCGTGCCTTCATTGAAGGTTGGACGTCGAGCTGGCACCTCGGCACCGTAAAAATCTACTGCCAATCATTAGTGGACCGGAGTTCCGCTGTGGCGACCCCTAACCGGGAAGAGCCGAAAGAAGAACAAACAAACTGGTCATAGACTTCTATTCCTTTTATTCTTGGATTATTGCGTATTCTTTCTGCAAGTATTTCTATAGCCAAAGCAAATAAAATAGGAGAAAGGGGGCATCCTTGTTTAGTATCTTTCATTATATGGATAGAGTCTGAGGTGAAAGGACCTAATTTAATGTAAAGTTATTAATATGTATTTTTTTAGTAATAAGATGAAGGGAGGAAGAAATTCAAATAATGCTAAAGTTTTAAATAGATATTCCCAGTTGAGGGAATCAAAGGCTTTTTCTATGTCTAATCCAATTACAAGTGTTTCTCTATCTTCTTTATTCACATAATCCAGGGTTATTTTCTTGATAGGAGTTGATCTTTGTAATTTTCTGTTAAAAAGAAGTAGAACATTAAGCATTTGTCTTTTCATTTACTCCTGATAGGGATGATTTACTGGGATTAGCTCAGGGTTTAATTCAAGCTTTAGACCCTTCTCATTCTGATTTTATTGGTGAAAGGAAAAAAAATATTTTATTTCTAAACTTTATCAGGATTTTAAGCAGAGAAAAGATTATAAGGGGTCAATTTCTGATTTTTTTTTCTCCTCAGATGTCAGATTTTGATTCTGTGGAGACTAAATATTCTGAGAGCTCTTGGAAGAATGTTCTTTGTCTGAAACCATATCCAGAATGATTTTTTTATCAGTGGGAACACAATTACATTTCAGATTCTTTGAAGAAAATTTGTTACAAACAGAAATTAGTCTATTCCTGTCCCTCCTGTTCTTCCAGCTTTGGAAGATGTTTTTATTGCAGCCTGTAACATTCCTGACAACCAGTCTGCAGCCCCTGCAGATAGCGCAAATACATTTTCTCAATCTTACAGCTTTTTATTTTCTAATTATAGACCTGACCATACAATGATTTGTTCGACAAGTGCTGCTGCAGTTAATCATCTGGTAAATGTGAATCCCTTCCCTTCTGATAGGAATTCTGTCAGTTATTTTTTGAATTGTCAAGCTTCTTTTCAGGATATGAGGAGCAGTTTAGCAACTTTTCCTTCTTCTGAGGGAAAATCTTTAAATACTTATTGATTCTGTGTCTCAAGTGACCAAATACGGTCTGAAAATGTGCTTTTGATTCAGCTGATGACTGCTCCAGAGCAGGTAATACTGGAACTGTTATGAAAAGGTTTGCATGATAACATTTCTCAAACTTTGTCTGAGGATGCTAATGCTGTGGTTTTAAATTCTCCTTTGGATACGGTGGTTATTTTTGGACCATCTATTGCTGAGGCCCTGAAAAAGTGTGAAGAGAGAGGAAAAGTGATTCAATAGGTGTCTCATATTTTTCAGCCTTTCTTCTCTAAGTTTTTAAAATGTTTCACACCTACCTCAGGCCATTTTTATAAAAGGCAAAATAAGCAAAACCAGCAAACTGCTTGCAAGCAGATGTTCAAAAACAGTGACAATGGGGCTCCAAAAAGAAAGGGGGAGCTTCCCAGAAGACAGGACAGCCCAACAATTCTTAATGACTATCCCCTAATTGTCCTCCCACCCCTTCCCACCCTGGTAGACCTTTTAATCACACCCAAAATATGACTCTCCATTTCTCTCTTTGGCAATAGATAGTATCAGACAGATGGGTTCGAAGAGTAATCCAGCAGGGGTACAGATGACAGTGGGAGTCTCTTTTTCCTTTTAAGAGGATTCCTCCCCACTCATTAGACCAAACATCTCTTTTTTCTGCTATCTTTCAACATTAATTGACTCAGGAGATCGTAGAACCTGTTCCTCTTCCTTTGGTAGGGAAAGGCTATTATTTTAGAATGTTTCGGGTACCAAAGAAAGAAAGAAGTGTCATGGTGACCAGTCCTAGATCTTACATTTCTAAATCGGTTTGTGAAAGTTCTAAAGTTCAAAATTCTATCCCTTCACAGCCTGTTACCATTGATTCCCCACTGAAGTTTTTATACGTATGGCTGATGCACTGTCCTTTTTATAGGGGTTTCTTTACCCTCTGCCAGAAGATACAGGCTGTTGTGATAATCGGACACATTTTCAGTTTAAAAACAGCACACTACCATGTTGATAAACTGTTAGCTTCCTCACATGGCTTTTGTTCCCTAATGTGTCATTGTGGACATTTAGACAGGATGTATTCCATTTGGTTGCACTGGAAGCATATAACCACAAGAGATTCAGAAATGACATCCACCCTTTGCCTCTGAAACCAGCTTTGAAAGTTTGGATTGCCCCTTTGGTTTCCCTTATGTCCATGTGTAATGCAACATAGCCACTTCTTGTGCAGTTGTACGCTGTTGCTTAGACAGATGCAACCTTTTTTTCCCATTTTCTCAGTATTACTGCATTTTGACTCATTAGCCAGATTATCATGTCTTCAGAAAAAGAACTGAGTGCTTGCTCCACTATCATAAAGTTCCTCAACATTTTAAAAGTAGTAACTTCACATCTTCTCATGCATATCTTAATTTAATTACATATTTCTGCAGTTAAATCAGTAACACTGTCTTCTACCCATTCCTATGTTCTCTAAACTTTTGCCTGTAAACTTCAGGAGTAAGTTTATGTTTCAAAAAGTGCATTTAAATTTACATTAATCTGCAAAAACCACACATTGCCTTACACATGAGCAGATGAATTAATAACTTCATCATTACTCTGTCAATATGGTAATGATTGCACAAATGCCTGAATAAAATTGCCAAAGCCACCTTCATGTTACCCTGAAAAAAGAATTTAATATTGACCTGAGCACTCAGTGGTAGGCTTTTCCCCCACTTCAGTGAAGGACTGTAATTAATTCTCTTTCATGCTGGCACTTTTTCTCCCTGTCCTGTACCATGGTCTGCTCATGCTGACATTTCTGAACCTCTGTTGAAGCTTCAGCCTTTCTTCCTTTTCACCTCAGTCTGTCTCATTCTCTAATATGCTTTGAGCATCTGGTTCCTGTCTGTAGCATCATATTTTTAAGTTCAGTCTGCATTCTGAGGTCCTCCAGGGATGTGCGCGGTTGCTTGGTTGTATTTCCGCACTCTTAGCTAATACTGAACTGTCGCTATTTTTTTCTGGACTAAGTAGCTGCCACCTATCTCAACTCTGATCATACCATGAGGGTGGATTCCCTTTTTTTGGAACTTTTTTGCCTCCATTGTCTGCTAACCATCAGACCCTCTGTCAGTCAACAGGCCCATTCATTCCTGTACAAAGGAGTGAAAAAGACAATAGAGTGGAACTGTCGTTTAGGTAGCCATGAAAGGTGCATATTCCTAATACCACAGCACATGGCTAGTAATATACTCAGGGTTCAGCTTGCAGTGTGGCAACAGTGAGGGCATGTCACTCACTTTCATGAATGACAAATGATCCTCAATAGAGGCCTGCCCCCTTTGACTCCAGAAGTCCCAAAGGGTTTCTGGTCTCCACTGGGGATTCAACCATGGAGGCTTACACTGCAGCAATGTACTCCCACACCCCCAGTGAGAGGTTAGATAGTAAAGTCATGTCACTCATCTCTTTCCCATGCCAAGTTCATTAGGCTCCAAAACTGGTTCAATATGGCCAAGTAGAATGATGTATTCAGGACACATAATGTAAAACTGCTTGACAATATGTTCATCAGTGACTTCTCCAAAGTTTATGAGGGGGAGACCCATCTAGTTCGATCTTGGCGGGTGCAAATGAAGATGATAAACTGATTTGAGTACTGGCCTGTCAGTCCTACTACAAGGCTGAAGCAAGTAAGCTAACAGGGAAATATGTTGGAGGAGAAGGTGGGGGCAACATTAATAGACTAAGGTAAAATTATGCGATTGTCCTTAAAGTATGGCGAAAGCAAGGCAAAGCATTAATGCTTGTATGCTAAAGACAGCTTAGTCAAAAGATATATGACTTTAGATTGTCCAGACTATACACCTAGGCTGCTATTGAAGAATGTACTGAAGTAGAAGTTGTTCCCTATTTTCGTTTAATAATAATTTACATGGGTAACAAATATTTAAGTATACCATTTTAGTGTTGTGTATGAAATTAATTAATATTTATGGAAACTTTGCAATGGTCATACACTGACGGGAATTGACAAAATAAGCAAAAGTAACATCATCAATTCTAATCTAAAAAGGGAGAAGTTGCTAACATGTCACCTTTTTATGTATATGTTTGTGCCAATGTCATTCTTAGATTAAGTCTGGAATAGGCAGGAAGTCTCTAACATATGGAATTCATCCATAAGTATGTTAACATAGCATTGGGATAAGAATGTAAAAATGGGGTTAAGACACTTAGAAGCTATAATTTGGGTGATGCAGATCCTATGTGGTACAGGTCAGATGGGGCTATATACAACCAGAATAACATGGGATCTATATAAAAGATTTTCCCAATTTTTACACCAACCAACACTCAGGCACTTAACAACTTTAACTTTCTTTTAATACAGTATGCACCAAACAGTCAGCTAGTTCTATAAATCTATCCTTATTGATATCTTCTGACTATACACATCAACTGTTAGCTGCCCCATTATTTGTTGATAGCCTTTCATACCCAGACATAGACAGTATGTGATTGTACAACTCTTTTCGTAGTTCTTGTCATTGCATAGATTCCAAGATTCCATGAGTGTAGCCTGACAGTCTTAGCCTTTATACTTGCCCTGACTCAACCATCACCTGTGACAAGGCAAGTTTCATGGCTGTGGGTTCTTACCCCTCCCTTCCTCTGTTAGACCAATTCGTCATTTGACCTCTTGCCCCAGAGGGTCACTTCAAACTTTTTATGTCTTTACTAGTGTTCCATACAGTCCTGTGACCCCTCAGGCTTACTTTATCACCCACATCTAGCAAAGTAGAAAATCTGCAGCACCATTATGTTATAACCGATAATCACTGTCAACTGCATGCTAAACTACCCTACCCCATACATCTGTTGCCATACTACAACTTAATACTGGCTCCATCCTGCAGTCCTTGCAGTCGAGGAGCTCTGCCTAACCCCAGAATACTTCACATGAGCCTTAGCTAGAAAAGGATGCTCTTTATCAGTAAATGTTTCTAAAGTGGAAGCTATTTGTGTCCTGTAGAGCTCTTTAAAATTGCATTTTCATACACTGAACAATTACCCAGCATACCCCCTAGAATGTAAGTTTATTGCTGTGCTGCATTACTCCAGTTTGTGTGTGCATATGTGTGTGTGTGTGTGTGTCTCATAAAATGAGAGTTTCACAGGCTTAACAAAACTCAGTAAAGCATTTGGCTCACCTAGAGTTTAACACCATTGCAGATGCTAATAATGGTCTCCAAGGATACCTACCTTTTTCCCTGACCAGCCCATGAAGTGAAGTCCCTCAGATGCTAAGGGATGGGTGGAGGTACTACTATGGCTATCTACATCATCCTCTGCCTGCTTATCTCCCTCACATGCTTTACCAATTTCTTATTACACACTTTTTCAATGATTTATCTTTCTCTTCATCTATATATATATATATATATATATATATATATATATATATATTGTTTCTAAGGTAACTATGGTATATATATATATATATATATATATATATATATATATGTGTGTGTGTGTGTGTGTGTGTGTTGTATGTATGTATGTATGTATATATATATATATATATATATATATATATATATATATATATATATATATATAGATCCCTATCATATGATTGAAGTTTCAAAACTTTGAAATTCATATGATTGAAGTTTTGAACCATCAAATGTTTTGAATGGAGATAACAGTACAATGCGGATCGGGAAATTTATTCCTTTCTTTACTGTAGTGCAATCATGGAGTTGGTATATTTAATTTTCAGGGAGTATGGGGGTGCAGGGGGCTTGACCCCCTGTAAAAATGTAAAAAAAGGTTTTGCTTTTATTTTTTTTTCTTTTATGTTTGATGTTTCAAAACTTCGATCATATGAATTTCGAAGTTTTGAAACTTCAATCATATGATAGAGATCTCTCTCTCTCTCTCTCTATATATATATATATATATATATATATATATATATATATATCTCTATATATATATATATATATATATATATATATATATCTATATAAAATTACATCATGAAAGGTAGAAAAGTCAAAAGGAACAAAAAGGACAATCAAGGGTCCCTATCAAAAGCATGAAAGATCAGAACACTGAACTGCAAAACATCTAGAACAGAATACAAAAAATATAAAATAAACGCCAACAACAAATAAACCCGTAACAACAAACCAGGCAGGTTATTGTGCAAGATCACTCAACAGCTGTTTTTGGGGTCTGCCCCATTCCTAGCTGCAGTGCGATTTTGAAGGTGTTATATATTATTACCAGGGGGTGTGGGGGTGCTGCCTCCTACATGGTGGGTGCAGGGGGAGCTTGCCCCCTGCAAAAGCTTTGTGATGTTCTGTACTTTTAACTTTGATGTGTGCAGGTTCAATGTTCTGGGTTTTGTTGTTGTTGTGTTTCATTATTTTACATTTTCAGCATTCCAGTCTTGTTGTCTTGTACTTTGGTGTTGTGGTCTTTTGTGCTTTTGATGGGGACTCATATATATATATATATATATACATATATATATATATATATATATATATATATATATATATATATATATAAATAAATAACAGTGTTAAAAAAATAAAACAAGATATACACTTCTAGTTTATGTGAATAGTGATTACTGATACTGTTAGCAAAAGGGTTTTTGGTAAAGTAATGTCTCAGGCTTGGATTAGGGGCAGTGACATGGTTAGGATTACGGTTAGCACACATGAGTAAGGTAGACATCTAACACTAACTCTGATGCTACCCCTAACCCCAGCTCAACGTATTACTTTGCCAAAATCCCTTTCCCTAACAGTACCATTAAACAATACAAGCAAAGACAGACACACACACACACACACACACACACACACACACACACACACACACACACACACACACACACACTGCATACTCACCACCACATGTGCACACTATTCAAACTGTCACCTAACTTAACCCTAACCCTAAATCAGAAACACTACAACACACACACACACACACACACACACACACACACACACACACACACACACACACACACACATATAGGACACTCATCCCTTACACGATACCTTAAATGTTTCTTTTTGTGTTCATCCCCCCCACACACCCTTGACATGGACGTTCTGCCCCTGCACCCCAGAACTTAAATATATTAACTTCATAGCCATACAACCATGAAGAAAGTGAAGTAACCTGAATTATACAATGACCCCCCCCCCATTCATATTCCAAAACATGCATGCTGATTGGCCAGCGTGCCCATTGTAAATCCCACAATATACAACAGAAAAAGGTCCGGTCACCCGGACTTTTTTCCGTTGGTATGAAGTGTCCAAAACATTTTTTTTTTAATAAATAAAAAAAAATGAAAAAAATGGAGCAACGGAGTCTTTTTTTTCTCTGTTGCTTCTGTTTCAAAGCATTGATGTACTGGGTATGTGTAGGAATGCAAGTCCCATATGCTTGCGCAATACATCAACACAAAGAAGCAGTAGACCACAACCGGCAGAAGAACAGTAATGCGCCGTTATACAAGAACATTATTTAAGAAAAGTAAGTTTTTTTCCCTTAAATAATGTCATTGTATAATAGCAATAACTGACTCCGCGGTTGTGATTGTTATATCCTGGGAAATAAGGAGACCACACGGTTTATGGAGTTGTAAGGCCTTTCTTTATTAAGAGCCTCCAGGTGCGCACCCATGCTACATCTCACAACTTCTGCAAGTCATACATCCACCGGAACCAACAAGTTACCAGAGAATACAGAACCAACAGTACATGCTGAATTCCCCACAGCGCCCCTACAGTACAACAACCACATTACCAGCCCGAATACTACATTCCTCCCCTTTTTAAGCTAAGACACAATTTCCTACATAAAGCAAAACTAGGGAGCAAGTTCCACAATGCATTTAATCACTTACTTGTAAATAACAGGCTAGTTATTGACTGGTTACCATACAATCTACTATTTGTAGGCTGGTAATCTATACATGCACTTTTGTTAACATTGATAGTCCTTCAAGTAACTAGGTTTAACCAGCACACGCTTAGAACGGCGCAGGGGTACCACCTTAGGTGACTCCGGTGTCACAGTTACCACTTCCGGTATCGGTGTGTCCTTCCCTGGCACGGTTGGATCCTCGGGAACCTCTCCTTCCACGTCCCGGCGGTCTCCCTCAATTGGCGATCCTCCTGCCACTGCGAGCCCTGGTTCCGAACTTAACGGTAGTTCCGAGGCCGGCAGTTCCATGGCGTCCTTCTTCTGTTCGCTCCGCAGAATTTGGTCTACATGTCGCCTTACCACGAAATCTCCATTCAACCTCACCTGGTACGATAATGGACCTGTGCTCTTGACAATAAACCCTGGAATCCACTTAGGTCCATAACTGAAATTTCGCGTCATCACTGCATCTCCCTCCAGAAAACTTCACTCTCTCCGTCGATCATGACATTCTTTTTGCCTCCACTGGGTCCCCTCCACCTTAGCTCGGACGTTTGGATGCACTAGATCCAGCGTGGATCTCAATCTCCGTCCTTGCAACATCTCGGCAGGTGACAAACCCGTGGTAGATTGTGGTGTAATACGATAGTTGAATAACACCCTTGACACTTTCGCTGCCATACTTCCTTCTCCGGACTTTTTCATCATTGCTTTAAAAGTCTGAACAGCCCTTTCAGCACGACCATTTGTAGCTGCATGGTAGGGTGCTGAGGTGATGTGTACGATGCCATTTTTCCTCAGAAAACCCTTGAACTCTTCACTCGTGAAACATGAAGCATTATCGGATACAATAGTCTCTGGTAGTCCTTGGCTACTGAAACTCCTCCTCAAACATTCAATGGTAACGAGAGAAGTGGGTGTCTTGACTTGATAGGCATCCATCCATTTCGAATGAGCATCCATGATTATCAAAAACATGGCCACCATGAAAGGTCCTGCATAATCTATATGAAGTCTCTGCCAAGGTCTACTCGGCCACTCCCATGGATGTAGTGGCGCCGCCACCGGCAAGTTGCGATGTTGTTGACATGTTTTACACTCATTCACAACGACTTCAATCTCGTGGTCCAACTTGGGCCACCAAAAATAACTTCGGGCTAAGGCCTTCATTCGGGTAATGCCCACATGACCTTGGTGCAACTGCTGTAAAAGTGCCCGTCTTCCTGGGGACGGAATTATCACTCGTGCCCCCCACAATACGCATCCATCTTATACACTCAACTCTGTTTTCCTCACCTCATAAGGCCGAAAAACTGGATCTGTTTGTTGGACTGGCCAGCCTTGCTGGACCCACTGAAACACTCTAGCAAGCACCGGGTCTTTGTGTGTCCAAACACTCAGTTCTCTGGCAGACACCAACGTGATGTCTTCCATCATCAAAACTCGGTCCTCCGCTTCCTCTTCCTGGAGATGCCCTGGCATTGGCAAACGACTTAGCGCGTCTGCATTACTATGGTGTTTCCCGGGCTTATAAACAATCTCGTATTCATAAGCTCTCAACGTTACAGCCCATCTCTGAATGCGGGGAGAAACCATCTGCGGTACTGCTTTCATCTCGTTGAATAATGACAACAAAGGCTTATGATCGGTGCAAATAGTAAACTTCCTCCCATAGAGGTATTTGTGAAATCGCTTGATTCCAAACATTACAGCCAAACCCTCTTTATCTAACTGGGAATAGTTTGACTCCGCTGGTGTCAAAGTTCGTGACATGAACCCAATGGGTCTCTCTTGTCCATCTGGCATCCGGTGTGCCAACACAGCCCCTAATCCATAGGGTGAGGCATCACATGACAAAATTAAGTCCTTGTGACTATCGTAGTGCACCAAAACCTCTGAAGATTGCATTAGTTCCTTTGACTGTTCAAATGCTCTGTCCTGTTCCTCTTGCCACGACCACTGAGCCTCCTTCCTTAATAACTTATGTAAAGGAGCTAACAGGGTTGACAGATTTGGCAGGAACCTGTTATAATAGTTGAGTAAGCCTAAATAGGCTTTCAGTTCTGTAACATTTGTGGGTGCTGGTGCCTGTTGAATGGCTTCCACCTTATTTGGCAGGGGGTGTAGGCCTGATGCATCCACCTTGTAGCCCAGGAACTCTGCTTCCGTTGCCATGAAAGCACATTTACTCCGCTTCACCCGTAGACCTGCCTCTCGCAGTCGTCTCAGCACCTCATTCAGCATCTCCAGATGCTCTCGAATGTTCCTACCCGTCAACAGGATATCATCTAAATACACAGCCACCTTCGGAATTCCTGCCACCAGTCCCTCCATTATTCTCTGGAAAATAGCTGGACTCGAGGAAACCCCAAAAGGTAAACGATTGACTTGGAACAAACCTTTGTGTGTGTTCAGGGTAACATACGCCTTTGACCCTTCTTCCAGCACTACTTGTTGATATGCCTGACTGAGGTCCAGTTTACTAAACCTTTCACCTCCCGACAGCTTTTCAAACACATCCTCCACCTTGGGCAAGGGATACTGCTCCAGCTTCGAGACTTGGTTCACTGTTAACTTATAGTCACCACATATGCGTACAGCACCATCTGGCTTTAATACTGGAACAATTGGTGCGGCCCATTCCGCAAACTTTACTGGTTCAATGATACCTTGCTTAGTGAGTCTCTCTAACTCAAACTCAACTTTCTTCTTCATCGCATATGGTACAGGACGGGGTTTGTAAAATCTTGGCGTTACGTTTTCTTTCACGTGTATCTTTGCTGGTGGACCCCTCCAGGTCCCCAGTTCCTCTTTGAATACTTCTTCATTGTTCTCGAGCACCTCTTGCAAGGTCAGGCCCGGCTGTTCTACCTTATGGAGCTGTAGGCAACCCATGTTTAGCTCCTTTAACCACACCCGGCCTAGCATGTTTGGTCCCTTACCTGCTACCACCATGACTGGCAACTCTTTGACTTGGTCTTTATATTTTACCTTCATTTTCACCATTCCCAACGTGGGAACTATTTCACCCGTGTAGGTTTTCAAAGTCACTGAACAGTCCTGCAGCTTCAGAGCTTCTCTGGGCCATAACTTCCCATACTCAGCCTTTGACAGAACTGTCACACTACACCCCGTATCCACTTCAAACTGCACCATTTTACCATTTAAGTCCAACTGGGTTTTAATGGGATCAACTCTTTCCCACCTGGCCTCTTTCACGTTAAACATTGTGAACACTTCTTCGGCTTCCCTGGTTTGTTGAACTGTAACGTCACGCATGTGGTGTGCATACTGCCGTTTTATTTTTCGGTTTCCCATCCTTTCCATCATACTGCTTTTTTCCTCCCCCTTTTCCGGCTGGTCCCGAGAGGGCGTTGAGCGGCACATTTTTTTACATGGCCCTTTTTCCCGCAAGCATGACATTTTACAGTTAAAAAACGACAGTTCCGTGACAGATGTTCACCTCCACACCTGTAACAAACATACTGACCAGACTTCCCTTGTGAATTATGCTCCATGACCACTTTATGCACTGGCAGTGGGGTCGCACTCCTGCTTCCAACCCCTTCCGTGGTTTTCTGTTGTAAATCACGAATGTCTTTAGTCGCTGTCTCTATGGCCTGTGCCAACTTCAAGGCCTTTTCAAACGACAAGTCAGGCTCCGCTAACAGTCTGCGTTGTATGCGGTCGTCCGCAATGCCACATACAAGCCTATCTCGTAGCATTTCGGTCAGTCTGTCCCCATAATCACAATGTTGTGCCAGTTCCCTCAACACTGCGACATACTCCATTACCGTTTCATTAGCCATTCTAGTCCTTGAATTTAACTTGAACCTCTGGACTATTGCACTCGGCTTCGGGTTATAATGTGACTGAAGTAAACTCGTCAACTCTGTGAACGATTTGTCCCCCGGTTTATCCGGACTCAATAAGTTCCTCATCAGACTGTACGTCTTACTGCCCACCGAGCTTAACAATATGGCTCACTTCCGACCCGCTTCCATTATCTGGTTTGCCTCAAAAAAATGTTCCAACACTTCACAATACTCCTCCCAGGTCTGTGTCTGACAGTCGTATGCAACCAGTGACCCCAACATGGAACCAGACATCACTCCAGCAGGCCCCGTCTCTTCGTCGTCCGACATGAACTGCAGCCCACCAGTTTACTCATAGCGGACTCGGAGGCATCCCATCCTCTCGCCAATATGTTATATCCCGGGAAATAAGGAGACCACACGGTTTATGGAGTTGTAAGGCCTTTCTTTATTAAGAGCCTCCAGGTGCGCACCCATGCTACATCTCACAACTTCTGCAAGTCATACATCCACCGGAACCAACAAGTTACCAGAGAATACAGAACCAACAGTACATGCTGAATTCCCCACAGCGCCCCTACAGTACAACAACCACATTACCAGCCCGAATACTACAGTGATATATTGAAATTTACCCACTGTTGGCTTTATTTAATCACTCGGGCTTCACCCTCGTGATTAAACCATACCAACCATGGGTAAATCTTCAATATACCACACCACGTCATCGGTTATTGCTTAATTATGCTGTAGCTGATATTCCACATTTTAGCTATAGCATAATTCGATCTACTCACCAGTGATGATTTGAACACTAAAATCTACTAGTGGTAAAATGAGCCAATATCCAAATGTACAGAATCCATATAAGAATAGAATTATGTTGACAGCTTGACAACACATTCCCTAAGTCAAAAACTCTGAAAACGTTTTGCCTAAAGCACTTTCAGTGAAACCAGAATACGTTTCTTTTTGAAGGGGAGTTAGTTCCCCTGCACTCCCATGTGTGGGACACACCCACACAGAACTTAAATATATTAATTCTGAGGTTGCACAATGGTGGAGAAAGGGGAGGTCTCTACTATCAGCAAACATTTATTTTTATTTATTTATTTATTTTACATTTGTTTACTGGGGAGGTCCGATTGGACAGAGCTGTCTGTTTTCAGAGGAGGCCCAGGGAGAAAAGCTCCAGAACAATTGCAAACATACTATAAGTAAGACATTTACATGCGCTTTGCAATCTGAAATAGTTTCTTTATGCTGTCTACTGACTCATTTTCCAGAAGTGAGCTTTTGATGAAAGATTTACACTGAAACAACACTTGCCAGAATTACCTTTGACACACTCCCCATATGACTATATTACATTATATATAAATGCAATCACTTAAAGTGGTTGATGTCTGTATTATAGTTTTGCTGAGCTACTTCGAAAATGGCTTGATAGAAGCCAACACATGGTTCAGAAAGAGAGACAGTCACAAGGTCCCATAAAAGACTGGCCCACTTGCAACTCAGGTACTCTTCCTAGTAATGAAAGGGCACTGGGGTAAATCAGATTGCAGAGTCATCCCCATTGAAACAGTCAGCCCACAGCATAAATCACTGGTTGCCAAAATCAGCTGCAACTAATGATCAAAGAAAGCTCTAATATCAACAGAGATCAGGATGAAGACCTGGCAGTTGACTGGAGAGAAAGCACAACAGTTCAAGGAATTACTCAGGACTCTAGCACCTCAAGAAGAAGAAGAGGAGGAAATATGCGGAGTTGAAGAAAAGTGCAGCACGTCAAAGCAGCATGTGTGAGGACTATAGAACAGATATGCAGCTGAGGCAGGTGTGGAATAAGGTACATAAGGAAAGCTGGTGGTGGAATGCAGAAGTCTGAAAGTTATCAAAAGAAAGAAGGAGTGTAGAGAAAAGTGGGAGATAGAAAATATGTACCAGGCTATGAAGGAATACTGGTTGGCTAACAAAGAGGCTAAGACAGGAGTTGTAATAGCAAAGAACAAGGCATCAGAGGCACTGTACTAGCTTCTGGAAAGTGGGTCAGTAGACAGCATAAAGAAACTATTTCAGATTGCAAAACAAAGGTAAAATGATAAAAAAGCTAGTCAGATACCCTTCGTAAGGGATGCTAGCAATAACCTGCTTACCAGTCCACAGGTAATCAAAGGCAGATAGAAGAATTACTTCCAGCAGCTTCTGAATGAAGAAAACCTCATTGAAGCTGTAATGCCCCAGACACAGCTTACAGTAAGAGAAAAGGAGGACCCCACTATAGAAGAAGTAAGAGCAAAACTTAGGAAAATTAAGTCAGGGAAAACAGCAGGCTCAGGTGAGGTCACAGCAGATATGATACATATGTTGGGTGAGATGGGGAGAAATGGCTCCTGGGGTACTCATAGCAGTACGGAGAGAAAGACTTATCCCATATTACTGGAGAATAAGCATACTAACGGCAGTGTTCAAGAACAAAGGGGACATTCAGAACTGTGGGCAGTATAAAGGTTTCAAACACCTGTCAAATTGCATGAAAGTTCTGGAGAGGGTGATTGATAAATGAATACACAGAGTAGTAGAAAGTAAGATGGGAGATGAACAGTTTGGATTCCTGTCAGGATGCAGCACAACTTATGCTATGTTTGCAGTGAGACAGATACTTGAGAAGAAGCTAGAAATGAGGAAAGACTCCAACTTGGCATTTCTAGACTTGGAGAAAGCATATGACAAGGTCCCAAGAAAGCTGATTTGGGCAGTTCTGTTGTGGTTCAAAGTCTCAGAAACATTGGTGGAATTAGTGCAAGGTATGAACAAGGATCCAATGACTTAAAGGTAAACAGTGTTCGGTCTCACAGAGACATTCTCAGTGGGAATGGGTGTGCATCAGGGTTCAGCTCTTGGCCCACTGCTATTCATACTGGTGATGGACTACATTAGCAAACAGGTCTAAGAAAACAGATCAACAAAGTTGCTGTATGTAGACAATGTGGCATTATATGCAAACTCTGAGCAAGAACTTCAGCAAAGAATAGCGGAATGGAATGCAATGGGATGAAAATGAATGCAGATAATACAGTTGTACATGTACATGTACAGCTATCACCCCACTATTGCCTAGAATAGCCTCCCACTAGAAATCAGGACCCTTACACATCCTAAACAATTTAAGACAGCCACCAAAGAGCACTTTAAAATTCACTGGTCCTGTCACTGCACTCTTCCTCCTTAACACCCCCTACTTCTCATACCTTAATCTACTTTCTGCCCTTAACTCACTCTTTTCACTAGTTCTCTCTAATCTTCCTTAACTACACTATCTACTGTCTTCTAAAATCTATTAAGCAAATTGCCTCAGAGAAGTATTCTATTGTAATTGTCAACTACATCATGATAAAACTGGGTTTTTGTAAAAACTTACCCCAAAAAACTATACTCATCTTAATGACATATTTCTTTTTATACATCTTGAAATAGCTGCTATACTCCTGATTATTGCCACTGTATAACATTGTATTGCTACTTAATGCCTTGTAATAATCCTGTAACATTGCTGTTTAATGCTAATTTATAATGAAAATTGTATAATATGTTGGAGCTTTTCTTCCCGGGTCTCCGCTGAAAAAGGGCTCTTCAGCTCAGTTGGACAATCCTGGTCAACAAATGTAAAATAAATAAATAAATAAATAAATTGTAATGTCAGCAAATGGTAAAACTAGAAGAAACTGAGAACTGAGATGGAAGAGGAAATAGTGGAACAGGTTATTAGCTTCAAGTATTTGAGAGCAGTGGTTGTGGAGAAAGGATGTCTGAATGAGGAGATGAACGCTAGAATCAGAGGGGCTGCAACCAGTTGCCACAGAGTGTTTGATGTAGTATATGACAGAAGAATGCCAAAGAAGTTGAAAAGTAAATTGTACAAAACAGTGGCGCTACCAGTACTACTGCACGGTACAGAAATCTGGGCAGCAAAGTAATCTGGAGGTGATGGAGATGAAGTGCCTGAGATGGATGTACAATGCACACTGTGGGACAGATGAAGGACTGAGGACAGACCAGCAGAAGCTAAAGTAGTGCTCGAACTGTAGAAAAGGTCAAAGAGAACAGATTATGGTAGTTCGGGCACATTTGCAGAAAATCAGAAGACAATCTAGTGAAGAATATTGGGGACAGACAAGAAGAAGGCAAAAGGAAACGAAGGCATCCAGCAAAGAGGTGGATGGATTGTGTGAGAGAAGACCTGTGACAGTCAGGCAAGATTGTCGAAGAAGGTAGAAGAGTGGCTTTGAATATGAGAGATGACAGTTGACATGACATCCTGACCCCCTGCAGAAAATGGGAAAAAGGAGGTTGCTGCTGATGTTTAGCTGAGCTTGTTTGGTGGATTGAACAGCTTTTCAATCAGACCGTTGTGAGACTGCTGTAATAGTGGGGATGGGGAATATGCCATTTCCCTTCTGTTGTGTAGTTTTGAAATTAGTATACACAGAGGTGGGGGAAGGTGTAGTCTCCCACATGGGGGGGGGGTCAGGAGGACCTGCCCCTTGCTAAAATGCTGTTTTGAATGCATTTCCCTTTGCTTTAGTGTATGGGAGCATGCACAGTTAATGAATGATGTGCAATGAGATTTTTTTTCAGTTGTTGGTGGGTCACTGAAAAGTTTAGCAAAGTCTTGGCATTATTTTTATTGACAAAAAAAAACTCCTTAGCACTTTCATTCTTTTCAGTTATAAAACAATTTCTACTCAAGCATTAAACAGGTAAGAAATGGTAAAAATCATCTGAAAGTTACTTATAAATGTGTTTTTTGTAATTTTTAGGCTTATAGCAGCTGGACCAATTTATTACAATGAAAGCAATAGGAAAAACTTATGATTGTAAATATATATATATATATATATATATATATATATATATATATATTTGTGTGTATATATATAGATATATATATATATATATATATATATATATACATATATATATATATATATATATATATATATATATATATATATACACACATATATATATATATACATATACACACACTTAGGATGCTGCCTCAATGCAAACAGAAAATGACTGACTTCATTAATCGGCTTAGTTTCTGGTATCATTCTAAGGGGATCCAGTGTCTGTCAGCCTGGGATGACATGAACAACAGACCTCGATGCTTATCCAGTGATGATCTTCATCTGTGACCCCTGGAATTTTGGCTACTGTCTAAGGTTCTTGCCACCCACATAATGCCTTTTAGGTAGTGTTTCAAGGACAAAATTCCACAAGTAAAATCTCATCTAGAAAGGCTCACCCAGACTCTGCTACACTTTGCTGTGAGGGAAAGGTTAGTTTGCTTCTTATTTGTTGTATTTTGTATTACTTTATTGCCTTTTTTATTTTGAATACTGTGATTTGTTATCTTTACCTGGTGTTTCACTTGTATTCTTCTTTTAACTGCATATTAAAACTTGAAAAGAGACCACAGCTCTGTCTCTTGTGAGTCAGGCAGAACATTTTTCCCCACCCTCTCACCCAGTTACTGTTGTGTTTTTAAACACCACTGTCTTTCTAGTTGCCTGCCTCTTATGTTAATTTGACCATATATCTAATTTCTTCTCTGCTTTTACTGGCTTGTGTGAGTAAGAGCAAAATTATCATTTAGTGAAATCACTCCCCTTCAACTATTTAAACTTATTGGTCATAGGTTCATAGGTAGGTACTAGGCTATCGGCCCAAGGGCCTATGTAAGCCTAGCCAACAAGGTTCCCTGGCTTACGCCACCCAAGAAAGTTATTTTCCTGTGCCACTGTCGAGCACAGACACAGAAGTGATCCCCGGGGTGTATTTCCTATTTCCCATCCACTCATCAAGATTTTTCTTGAAGAGTGCTAATGAAGAACTTTGCTTGACATAGATGGGTAGCCTGTTCCAGAGTATGGGAAGTCTCTGGGACAGGAATCTATCCCTCCAGCATGTCCTGTTTATTGTGGTGACAAGGTTTAGGTCCCTAGAGTGTGTAGCTTGGAGGAATTGGGATTTCTTTAGGTGTAGCATGTCCAGCAGTTCTGGGTTTGACATAGCTTTATATGTTAGGCAGAGATCATCTTGGAGTAGGCGATATGCTATGGAGTAAAGCTGGAGTTTTTTGAGGCGGTCAGTGTAGGGCATTTGTTTGAGGCCAGTAATCCTCTTTGTGAGGTACTTCTGTGGCCTTTCCAGCTGCTGCAGATGTCTTGTGAGGTACATTCCAAAAGGGGCATTGTACTCTATAATGGGTCTAATGAGTGTCGAGTAGAGGGGAACAATGACCTCTTTTTTCCTGGATGAGAACCCTTTTATGATGAGGTGTGCCACGTAGAAGGACTTCCTGACTACTGTGGCGATTTGACTATCAAAGGAGAGACTAGTGTCCACCTGGGTCCCAAGTTCTCTTATCACGCATTCAGTGTTAATTAGATTGCTGCCTATGTGGTAGTTCATGGGTACAGAGTTTTTACAAAAGGGGACGACACTACACTTTTTGGCATAGAGCTTGAGGCCATGGCTCTGACACCAGGCATCTGTCTCAGTGAGGCCCTTCTGTAGGATGTCCACATCATTTGGGGACTTGACTATGGCTCCTAGTTTGCAGTCATCTGCAAACTTCGTTAGCTAAAGGCCTTCTGTGTTAGCCTGTACTTCAGAGAAGTAGATACCAAACAGGAGAGGTCCCAGGATGGAACCCTGTGGTACTCCACTTGTCACTGCTTTGAGGTCAGATTTGGAGTCTGCAACTTTTACAGTGTGGGCTCTGTCAGTGAGCCAGTTGGCAACCCATCTTGTGACATAGGGATTTATACCTAGTTTAGTGAGTTTAGCTATAATTCCAGAATGGGGGATGGTGTTGAAAGCCTTGGCGAGATCAAGATAGGCTGTGTGAACCACCTTACCGTCATCTACAGCTTTGGTAACTGCCTCAAAGAAGTCTATCAGGTTCAGGAGGCATGATCTGCCTTTCACAAACACGGAACTGGGTGGGATCCAGAGTTTGGAGGTTACCAATGTCTTTGTTTATGAGTTCCATGATGATACGTTCCATGGCCTTGCAGACCAGGCTCGTTAGGCTAATAGGTCGATAGTTCCCGGGATCAGTGGTCATCCTACTGTATTCCATAGTACCAGAATACAAAAATGACCACCCCCTTTTAGTCTACCTTGCTGTTTTAAAAATAGTGACTCTCCACTAAAACTTAACTTTTTAGACAGGTAAAACTTAAGATGTTAAGTTGTCTATCTCGCCTTCATTCTTGCTGGTTGGGATCGGAGCTGACTCGGCCATATTCTATAGCTTGAGAACTGTGTACTGGCTCGAGGCTACCCCTTATCCCATGAAGCCTAGCGCTAGCTACCCAGATCTCGTTTGCCGCTTCAGCTGCGAGGTGTCATTTTTCTGGCTCAGGCTTGTATTGACTTTATTATAGAACTTTTTTCTGTGAAATAATCTTTTTTCTTGGTAGGGTATTCTAATTTTGAGTTTTATACTTGTTGTGATAGTTGTGTGTATTTTTTGTAGTCCTCCCTCCCCTCTTAGAACTCGTTTTAATTATAGAGTTCTACCCCTCCCCTACCTTATCCTTTTCTTGTCAGGTTAGCCGTTTAGGTTAGAGGCTTTCCTTGTACTTTCTTGTTAGGCCAGCCGTTTGAGTTAGAGGCTTCCTAAAAAAAAAAAACTTTAGTGTGTATTATACTGTACTGTCTGTGTTTTTTTTTCTGTACACTGTATATTGCTTATTAGCTAGTGTTGTCTTTTTGGTTTCAGGATGTCTAAAGAATCCAAGGTGTCTGGGTTCAAGAAGTGTGACTCATGCTGTCAGAAAATGTCTCTGACAGATGGGCATACTTCTTGCGTCTATTGCTTAGGCGCTGTGCACCTGCAGGACTCTTGTTCTATCTGCCATACATTTAGTCCAAGAGTTCTGCAGGAGCGTAAGAATAAGCTTATTCTTAGGGGCCTTTTAAAGCCCCAGGATTCACTGGCCAAAACTCAGCCTGTGAAATCCCCAAAATCATCCAAATCGTTGGCTCCAAGTATGGAGCCGTTTTTGGTTCAGACTGTACCTGTTACTTTGGTTCTGGCTAGAACCGATAAGACTGTCTCCCCGACGGCTCCATCAGAAACTTCAGAGCCATCACGGAGCCACAAGAGGCTGAGGTCACCCTCTCTAGAATCGATTCATTCGGCTCCTAGGTCTCCCCTGCTTCAGAGCGAGCGCAGTCACAGGTCATCTCACTCCTCTCGATCCTCTAGGCTCTCTGATCATGACGTGGAGAGAGTGGCTAGTAAGTTGCTTAAGTCGCAGGCACTTGCCAAGATGTTGTCCAGCCCTCCTCAACAGGTGTCGGCTCTGTCCACTTCTATCGATGTTCCTCCTCCGACTCCATTGAGCTCGGAGCCGGAGTTCATTGGGGTTTGAGTAGTGGGACTGTCGGCTCCGATAACTCTTTCTCCTTCAGTTCCGTTGTCGGGTCCGATTCCCTCGGTGGTGCCATCCGTTGAGGGATCTGGGCGCTGGGGCTCACTCATTGGCTCCGAGAGGGCGAGTGGCATCGGACCCTTGTCCGACCCCGTTCTCCCTCTTGGAGCTTTGGCGCAGGTGAGCTCGGCTCCTACATCGGCCTCGGAGCCGGCTCCCTCGGTGCGGAGAAGGATTCGATCTCCTCGGAATCGGAGCCTTCTCTGCATCATGGCAGGGGCGCCTTCGATGTCATGAGGAGTGTGCTGGCCACTGAGTGAACTCCACTATCGGCCCCATCGGCTCCATCCCCTGTAGTGCCTGTGCCAACCTCTGCTCCTCTTCCAGACCCCAAGCATGGGGAACCGGCGCTCCAGGGCACCTCATTGGGTGTTTCCTCTTCTTCTGAGGCATCCCCTGACCATTCAGAGGAGCCCCCTCGTAAGAAGAAGTGCAAGAGGAAGCACATTGACTCCGCTGAGTCTGTCACTTCTGATACAGACTTAGATGACTCAGAAGGGTCCCCGAGATCCCCCTCTGAAGATGTTTCCTTTTCGGACATCCTTGAAATGCTTAAGCAGAGGGGGAACTGGAATCCCCTAGCCCCTACCGAGGATGAGTCTGTATTCCTGGATGCGTTCGGTTCCCAACCTTCCACCTCCTGGGTTTCTCCACCTTTTGATCCACTTATATCAGTGGTGGCTCGAAAGGCTTGGTCAGCTCTGGATACAGTGGAACCATCTCCGAGGAGACCGGGTAAATTCATTACAGCACCCCAGGATAAGCAATTCCTTTCGAAAGGTGTTCCTGTTGATGCCATGGTGGTAGCAGCAGCCACAAAAAAGGAGTTAGCAGAAACTTCTTCATCTGTCCATCCTCCTAACAAGGAGTCTAGGACCATGGACAGATATGGGAAGCGAATGTTTGCTTCAGCGACCTTTTCTATGAGATCACTGAACTACTTATGTTATTTTACCCTGCTTCAGAGGGATCTCCGTAAAGAGCTCGGAGATACCATTCAAGATCTATCAGCTGAGGGGGCTCAAACTAAAGTGGCTTCCCAGCTGGCGACCCTTAATTCTGTAGTCAACTCCTCCATGAGGCTCATCTCTTATGCAGCCGATGGTGTGAGTAGAGCCGCAGGCATGGGTGTGGCCCTTAGGAGACATGCATGGATGCGGCTGTGTAACTTTGCATTACCTTTTAGAGCGTCATTCACCAACACCCCCTTTGATGGTTCCTTTCTTTTTGGACCACAGGTGAAAAACACTTTGACTAGGTGTGAGCAAGAAGACAAGACACTCTCTGCCGTGGGAGTCCGTTTTTCCACTCCTTCCAGACCATACCCCAAGGGTCAGAAGAGTGGTAAAAAGTGGTTCCAAAAATCCCAGGGAGCCTTGTCTGACACACGTAGTGATTTTTCCTCCAAAAGCAGAGGAGGAAATAACAACAATAGACGCCACCCTCGTGGCAGAGGGGGTCCGCAGTACCAGGGCAACAGAGAATCTTTCTCTGAGAAGCCCTTTCAGCATCCCTGAAGGGTTGCCCGGCTGCCCGCCTCTGGAGGCAGTTGGTGGAGGGCTTTCACTGTACCCAAAAGCCTGGCTAAATTTAACACAAGACAGATGGGTACGGTCAATTATATCCGGAGATTACAAAATTCCCTTCTCTCAACCCACCTTACCATCGAGCAAATCCCTTCCAGATGTTCCTCCCAATCTGAGGGACCAAGCAGTCATAGAAGTTTCAAGACTGCTAGAAAAAAAGAGTCATCCAGGAAGTCCCGGCAGACCAGCATGGATCCAGAACTTACTCAAGGTTCTTTTTGGTACCAAAAAAGACAGGGGACTGGAGACCAATTCTGGATCTCAGCATACTAAACAAGTCTGTTCAAAGAACAAAGTTTCGGATGGTCACGCTACAGTCCATTCTACCCTTTCTGGGTCAGGACAATTGGATGTGCTTCATAGATCTTCAGGATGCGTACTACCACATCAAAATGGACAGGTGCTCCAGGAGATTCCTTCGCTTCCGGCTGGGAGCCAGTCATTACCAGTTCAGAGCTCTGCCCTTTGGTCTCACCACAGCCCCCAGGGTGTTCACCAAATGTATGGCAGTGGTCACGGCTCATCTGAGACGTTGGGGATTCCAGGTGTTTCCATATCTAGACAATTGGCTCCTCACTGCTACTACCAGGCATCAACTTCTCCAAGCCAGTGACTATACAATCACAATCTGCTCCCAGCTAGGCATCACAATAAACTTCAAAAAATCTGCCTTGTTGCCCTGTCAATCTATTACCTATATAGGAGCAGAATTAGACACAAGGAACATGTCCGCAAGGCTGCCGCCAGACAGGGTGTCTACAATTCGCCAGCAAGTTCAAATTCTAATGCAGAGCAAAAGGATCCAAGTCAGGTTCATCCTTCAAACTCTGGGTTCCATGGCAGTGGCAACTCTTCTAATCCCTCTGGCCCGCTTTCACATGAGAATCCTTCAGTGGCTTCTGTTCACACAATGGTCTTTCCAACAGCTGCCCATGTCTCACATGATCATGATTACAGAAGCATGCAAAAGGCACCTTTCCTGGTGGATGGTCTCCCCACTAGTGTCTCAGGGCAGACCCTTCATTCAGCCCCCTCTGGTGGCCACAGTGACCACAGACATCTCCCTGATAGTGTGGGGGGTGCATTATCAGGGCAGGACAGTTCAAGGCACTTGGCAGCCTCACGAGTACCATCTGCATATAAACGTCCTAGAAATGAGAGCTGTGCTCCTAGCATTGCAAGCTGTTCAGGACTCTCTTCCTTCTGGGACCATTGCAATTCAAACGGACAACATGTCAGTGGTGTGGTACATCAACAAGCAGGGCGGAACCAGGTCCTATCCCCTATGTCGAGAAACACTCAGACTCTGGCAGTGGGCAATTTCCTCCCAACGATTTCTGATTGCAACGCACATCCCTGGGAGGTCCAACATCATAGCGGACAGGCTCAGCAGAGCTATCCTCATGCCTCAGGAGTGGTCTCTGAATCAGGTAGTTGCGGATCTGATTTTCCGCAAATGGGGACAACCTTGCTGCGATCTTTTTGCCACCCCCTTCAACAGCAAATGCAGCAACTACTTCTCCATTCTTCCGCTTCCAGGTCACTCTCCCAGAAACGCTCTAGTCCACGATTGGCCTCAGGAACTCCTTTATGTCTTCCCTCCTTTTCCCCTGATACCGAAGCTCATACAGAAAGCTATATCATTGGGTTGCAAAATGATCCTCATTGCCCCCTACTGGCCTCGACAGATATGGTTTCCATTCCTGCATCATTACCTTATCGAACAGCCCTGGACTCTGGATCCCATTCCAGACCTGCTGATTCATCAATCAGGCGGGTTGCATCAATCCCTTCAAACACTCCAGCTCACAGCTTGGTTGCTCCACTTCCAACCCTAGCCAGGCTTCCCAGCATTTCCCCGGCCATGCGTGAGATTATTGTGTCCTCTCACAAGTCCACGACTAGAAAAACTTATGCTAGTAAATGGAAACGTTTTTCTTGTTGGGCAGAGGCTAGGAACATAGATCCCTTTTCAGCCCACGAAATTTTGGAGTTCCTAGCACAACTCTTTCATTCTGGGTCCGCTTCTGCTACAATCAGGGTTCAATTGGCGGCCATTTCTAACTTTCAGGTTGGGTTGTCTAATTCAAACATTATGTCTCATAAGTTCTGTAAAGCCTTTCTAAGAGGGACTTCTCTCCTTAGACCTCCAGTGAGAGATCCCCCCTCCTCCTCGGGACCTTAATCTGTTACTAACCTCTTTAATTATGCCCCCATTTGAACCTGCAGCGTCCTGCTCAATTAAATTCCTATCTTGGAAAACACTCTTTCTGGTGGCTATTACATCAGCCAGATGCGCCTCTGAACTTCAGGCACTATGTGTTCGTCCTCCATACTTGGTTTTTCATAAGGATAGGGTTGCTCTGAGGACTAATCCATCTTTCCTTCCGAAAGTCTGCTCAGAAAATAATTTGAACCAATCTATAGACCTTCCTGTGTTTTTCCCTAACCACACCAAGAAGGCAGAATACAAATTACACCAATTGGATGTTCATAGACAATTGCGTTTTTATTTGCATAGGACCAAGGATACAAGGAAGTCGGACCAACTATTCCTTTCCTATGCTCTAGGCAAATAGGGTCTCCCAGTTTCCAAAGTGACATTATCCAGGCGGTTGTCATAGTTTCATAGGTTCATAGGTTGGTACTAGGCTATTGGCCCTAGGGCCCATACAAGCCTAGCCAAAAAATGTACCCTGGCTTTCGCCACCCAAGAAAATAATTTTCCTGTGCCCCTGTCGAGCAGAGCCACAGAAGTGATCCCCGGGGTGAATTTCCCATTTCCCATCCAATCATCAAGATTTTTCTTGAAGAGTGCTAATGAGGAGCTCTGTTTGACATAGATAGGTAATCTGTTCCAGAGTATGGGAAGTCCCTGGGACAGGAATCTATCCCTCCAGCATGTTCTGTTTATTGTGGTGACGAGGTTAAGGTCCCTAGAGCGTGTAGCTCGGAGGGATTGGGATTACTTTAAGTGGAGCATGTCCAACAGCTCTGGGTTTGACATAGCTTTGTATGTTAGGCAGAGATCGCCCCTGAGTAGTCTCACATTATTACCTTCATTTATCAATTGAGAAACAAAGACTTGCCTATCAAACCGAAAGGTCATTCTACTAGGGCTGTGGCCACCTCTGTAGCCTTCCAATCTAGGTTGCCCATGGATTCTATTTGTGCAGCTGCCACGTGGGCAAATCCTCATACTTTTATTTCTCATTACAAACTAGGTATGGTCTCCAGGAGCAGAGCTGACTTTGGTTCCACTGTTCTGAAGAGTCTGTTCCAATGAGCCGCCCAGGATTGTAGGTGCTAGGGACGCTGCCCCAACCAGCAAGAACGAAGGCGAGATAGACAACTTAACATAAAGAAGTTATGTACCTACCATAATGTTCCACGTTAGTTGTCTTCATCTCGCCTTCTTCTTGCGTCCCACTCTTCGTCCACCTGTCCTATTGGATCAAGAGGAGTTTTGGTTTCACTGGCTGAGTATTCTCTGGTTTGTTTCCTCTACTGACTTAGAGAGTATGATAGGTATGCTCAACCTGTTCTTGGGCAGGTTGTTTCTCTGGTTGAGTCTGGGATTAGCTATTACAAACGAGATCTGGGTAGCTAGCGCTAGGCTTCAATGGATAAGGGGTAGCCTCGAGCCAGTAAACAGTTCTCAAGCTATAGAAGATGGCTGAGTCGAAGCCGAGGATTGGCTCCGATCCCAACCAGCAAGAAGAAGGCGACATGAAGACAACTAACATGGAACGTTATGGTAGGTACATAACTTCTTTTTACCTACTTTCAGATCTAACTCCGCTAGTGCACACTGCAGTGTTTAGGATAAACCATTTTTTTCATCTTACCTTTAAGTATCCCTGTGACTAGCACATGCTCGAAAACCTGCTGGAAAGCATTAGGAAGCCTTAAATTGATACAAACACTCAACTCTCCTTGTTAATAAGTAGAAATTAATCATAGGCACTAAACAGCCTATAATTGCAAAGTACCTTGCTAAGGTAAGGGAAAATAGCTCTTGTACTTTACAAAAAAAAGCACCAAAGCAGGCATGTCCAAGGGTCAGCTTTCAGTGATTTCTCCTCTCCACCTGGTGAATCTGGGCATACTGGGGCAATGCAGCAATTGCCTCATGTACACAGGCAACCCTCTTCTCCTACCACCCAACACTACAACCTGCGAGAGATGCACTTACATAGCCAAACTGGAAGCAAAGCTCTCTCCACCCAAGATTGAGCTAGACAGTCAAGAGGAGAAGGTTAACACCTGCACTACACCTCAAGCAACACATCGCCCTTCTAAACCCACACCGCCAACACCCTCACATAGTAACACTAAACCATCATATGCAGAGGCCCTAAACAGTAACCTGCCCAAGCAACAAGGACCTCCAAAGCTGAAATGCAAACAAACACCAATCACAACCAAAGTGTCACATAGCTCACAACACCAGTGTGCCACCCAACAACAGCCCATAAGGCAAGACAACGTACCCAACACTTTAGTCATAGGTGACTCTATAGTCAGGCACACTGATGTCCCACTCACCAAGCTGAACAAGGAGAAAATTACAGTCAGCTGCCTGTTGGGTTCCAGGTTCCGTCACATAACACATGCACTCAAGTCACTCCACAACAAGTACAAATATGACTCTGTCATTGTCCATGTTGGAGTGAATGACTTGAGATGTACCTCCCTGGACTACATGAAAAGAGACATGGAAGTGCTCTCGGATCATGTGGCCTTGGCAGGTATGACCCTAGCCCTGAGTAGCATCCTGCCTTCGCCCAGAATGATATCACAGTATGAGGTCAAAATGATTGACTTCAACAATTGACTAAGCTTCTGGTGTCATTAAAAGGGGATCCAGTATCTGTCTGCCTGGGATGACATGATCAACAGACCACGATGCTTTGCTAGAGATGGTCTGCACCTGTCATCCCTGGGATTCAGGTTACTGGCTAAGGCTGTTGCCACCCCTATAGTGCCATTTTTAGGCAAAGTTCAAAGGACAAAACCACCACCGTAACAGGTACAAGCATGGAAAATCTGAAGGTAATGCTACTCAATGCTAGAAGTCTAAACCTTGCTACTCAAGTCAGAAGTGACAAACTTCATGACACCCATGCAGACGGGAACTGAAAGTTCGACTGCTGAATCCTACACTAAGGCACTGTATGAGCACATTCACTTGTGCATGAATCGTACCATCCCAAATAGAACCAAGACGCTCTCCTCCAAAAAAAGGAAGCCAATCTGGTGGTCCCCTACCATAAACAAACTTTACAACAAAAGGAAGAAACTGTTGCAGAAAAGAGGAAAATCCCAGGATGCAAAAAACTCCCTTACTGGCCTCAGTAAGAAGCTGAGATCCCTCATAAAATCCTCCAAAGCTAGTTACGAAAATAAAATTACCAAGGATTCCAAAGACAACCACAAGGCATTCTATAGTTATGTCAAGAATCTAAATGGCAATGCTCAGATCTGCTCTGAGCTACAACAGAATGGCATTAAATCTACTGATCCCAAGGATATTGCCAACATCCTGGCAGATCGATTTAGTGCCAACTTCACTCCCCCTCTCACCCCCTAAAGGGCCCATCACAATACCGAAAGATTGCCAAATTGTGGTAATAATGGCCACACAGGTAAAAAACGCACTCTCCAAAGCTAAGAATACAGCATCCATGGGACCAGATGACATCCTGGGCTGTGTACTACATGAATTACAAAATGAAGTGGCACCTCACCTAAGTGTCATGTTTATCATAACCTCACCTCAGGCTTTGTGCCCACTGAGTGGTGCACAGCTACAGTTATCCCATTCCACAAAGGGGGATCCACCTTGGATCCTGGGAATTACAGCCCCATCAGTCTGACAGGCCTGCTCTGCAAGGCCATGGAATGCATTATCATGGAACTTATAAACAAAAACATTGGCAACCTTCAAATATTGGACCCCACCTAATTTGGGTTTGTGAAGGGCCGATCTTGTCTTCTGAACCTGATTGACTTCTTTGAATCAGTCTCCAGAGCTGTGGATGAGGATACGGCAGTCCACACAGCCTATCTGGACCTCACCAAGGCCTTCGACACCATCCCCCACTCTGGAATCATAGATAAACTTACTAAGCTGGGCATTAATCCCTACGTCACTTGATGGGTTGTCAACTGGCTTACTGACAGAACCCCCACTGTAAAAGTAGCCAACTCCAAATCCAGCTCCAGACAAGTGGAGTACTTCAGGGTTCAGTCCTGGGACTGCTCTTATTTGGCATCTACTTCACTGAAGTACAGGCCAGCACTAAGGGACTCTGGCTAACAAAGTTTGCAGATGACTGCAAATTGGGAGCCATTATTGAATCCCCAAATGATGTGGATATTCTACAAAAGAGCCTTACAGAAACAGATGCTTGGCGCCAGAGCCATGGGCTCAAGCTCAATGCCAAGAAATGTATAGTTATCCCCTTTGGGAAAAAACATGTACCCATGAATTACCACATAGGTGGCAGTACACTAAACACCGAAACTGTGATAAGAGACTTAGGGACACAGGTGGACAGTGGTCTCACCTTCAATAACCACATCACCACAACAGTCAGGAAATCCTTTTATGTGGCACACCTCATCACTAAGGACTTTTCATCTAGAAAAAGGAGGACATTGTCCCATTGTACTCATCCCTCATTAGACCCATTATAGAATACAACACCCCGTTTGGTATATACCTATCAAGTCATCTGCAACAACTGGAAGGGCCGCAGAAATACCTCACTAAAAGAATCACAGGCCTAAAGCAGATGCCGTATGCTGACCATCTAAAAAAAACTCCAGCTATACTCTGTCGCATATCGTCTACTCAGAGGCAATCTCTGCTTAACATACAAGGCCATGACAAACTCAGAGCTGTTGGACATGCTACACGTAAAGAAATCCCAATCCCTCAGAGCCACATGCTCCAAGGATCTAAACCTTGTCATCACAATGAACAAAACATGCTGGAGGGATAGGTTCCTGACCCAGAGACTCCCCAGACTCTGGAATAGACTGCCCATACATGTCAAGCAGAGCGCCTCTTTGGCCCTGTTCAGAAGGAACCTTGACGATTGGATGGGAGATAGGAAATTCACCCTGGGGAGCACGTCAGTCGCCCTGCTAGACAGGGGTCTAGGGAAGTAAATATTGTGGGAAGAAATAGCCAGGGAATTATTATGACTAGGCTTCTATAGGCCCTAGGGCCGACAGCGTAGTACTAGTACCAACCTATAAAAACAACTTCAGGGTTATGCTACTAAACGCTAAGAGTCTTAACATAAAACTGCACTCACTGGAAGCAGTCCTCACCTTGGAAGACGTAGACATTTGTGCAGTCACGGTGACCTGGTTCAAGGCTGTGGAGAGCACCCCAGCCATACTGGCTTACACCTCCTTCTACACGTTCAGACCACAAACTGAAGGCATGAAAACTAAAAGAGGCAGTGTATCAATATTCATTAAAGATAAATACACCTCCAGACTGGTTAAACAGTATGATTCCCTTGAGATACTTCAGGTGCAATTAACTGTTGGGAAGACACCTATTCAAGTCATTGCCAGCTACAGGACCACCTCTATGAATCAGGACACCCACTCTGCCTATTTGGATTTACTTGAGCCTATCAAGATACATCTGAACACTATGGTTTTGGGTGACACTATGGTTTTGGGCGACTTCAACTACCTATCCACTGACTAGGTAAATTACTCGTGCTCAAACTCACTTGCCCAAAGGTTCCTTGACTTCTTTAACTCCAATGTTCTGGACCAGCTGGTTGACACCCTGGATCTGGTGCTTACCAATATGGAGGAGCACTGTAGCACCCCCACTGTGAGGTCTTCCCTGGTGAGATCTGACCACAAACCAGTCTCATTCAAAGTAATTATCTCACCCGACCCCCTCCCAGAAGCAACTAAACTAAAAAACTTAGCCAACGCAGATTATAACCTCTTACAGGATGGTATAAATAGCTTCACTGCACCTCCCCCCTATAAGATGGAACTGACAACAATGCCAAGTTCTACACCAATGCTTTATACAAACACCTGCATAACCGCATTGACTCGGCCATACCTGATAGGACCAAAACAAGCTCCTCAAGGAAAAGCAAACCTGCCTGGTAAACAACTGCCATTAACAGGGAACAAGCAACAAGCCCTAAACTGGAAACTCTCCCTCCTCAGCTTAAACAAGCAAGTTACACTTCTAGTGAAGTCCTCCAAAGCAAACTGTGAATCCAAATTAGCTTCCTCAAATAAGGACAACTATAAGACGTTCTTTAGTTACATCTGTTACCTAAAAGGAAAGGCCCAGATTTGTGCCGAACTGGTAGTTAATGATACCACATATACTGAGCCTGTGGACATAGCTAACCTGTTGGCTGACAGGTTCTGTGAAAATTTCACTCCCCTGTCCCTGCCAGGCGTACCCCATGACATCCCTACTACCTGTCCCCTACCTTGTGTCTCTAAACAGCAGGTTGTAAATGCCCTCTCTAAGGTGAAAAACACAACATTCCAGACTGTGTTTTACATGGGCTCCAACAAGAATTAGCAACACCATTGGGTACTCTTCTCAGTCATAGTCTAAGCCCCAGCTTCATCCCAGCTGAAAGAAAAATGGCTACTGTTATTCCTTTGTACAAAGGTGGTGCTTCCACTGACCCTGGGAACTAGACCTATTAGCCTGACTTGCCTTATCTGCAAGGCCATGGAGCGAATCATTATGCACCTTATCAACAAAGATATAGGTAACCTCCAAACACTTGACCCTACTTAGTTTGGATTTGTGAAAAGGAGATCATACCTGTTAAACCTGGTGGACTTCTTCGAGACAGTCACCCAGGCCCTGGACAAGGGGAAATCTGTGCTTATAGCATACCTAGATTTAAGCAAGGCTTTTGACACTATCCCCCACTCAGGCATCATTGACAAACTAATCCAGTTGGGTATCAACCCTTATATAATTAGATGGGTTGCTAACTGGCTCACTAATAGAACACATACAGTATTGTCAAAATAGGGGAATCCACTTGCAACAGCAAACCTGTAACCACTGGTGTTCCACAGGGATTAATTCTGGGACCGCTAATGTTTTGAATCTATTTCTCTGAAGTACAAGCAAAAACTGTGGTTAACAAAGTTTGCTGATGACTGCAAACTGGGAAGTCATAGAATCTCCAAATGATGTCAGCATCCTGCAAGAGGGTCTTACACAAACAAATGATTGGTGCCAAAGTCATGGCCTTAAACTCAATGCAAAAAATGTATGATCATCCCTTACGGTAAGTGCAATGTTCCTGCTAACTGCCACATCAATAGCAACACCCTGAGTATGCACTCCCTGTGCTCTTCCCTTATCAGGCCAATAATTGAGTACAACGTCCCTTTTGGGGTGTACCTTTCCAAGCATCTGCAGCAGTTGGAGAAACCACAAAGGTTCCTCGCATGGAAAATTCAAGGTCTTCAGCAGCTGTCCTATGTGGATTGTCTGAAGTCACTGTCAGTTTATTCTGTTTCATACAGACTACTCAGAAGCAATCTCTACCTTGCATATAAGACAATTTCTGACAATGCTTTATTGGAAATGCTGCATATCCGCAAGTCAAATGGTACATGGGTTGCTCGCTCCAAAGACCTTAACCTGGTATGTGACAAAAAACTTTTAAAGTCTCACTTAACTAACATTTGGCTCTTTTTTGCACTTCTCCTGGCTAGTATCAGTACTCAGAAGATCAGACCCTGCACCTTATTAGTCCCCTGCTACTCTCATCTGTATGTGTATGGAATACAGAGTTTGTATTGCCATTGTATATATCTGTTTAACTTTAATAATGTGCATTCCCAAAGAAAATTATACATGAATCATCATTAGATAATTGTATGTTGTGAAAACTCTTCAGATTTTGTAAATCATGTATGTATCACTAATCTTTAAAGAAAAAACTGTATTTTGTCAATCATGTACATTTGTCAACTTTTGTAATCTGTATTGCTGGAGCTTTTCTTCCCAGGCCTTCGCTGGAAAAGGTCCTGTGTCCAGTTGGACTTTCCCAGTAAACAAATGTAAAATAAATAAATAATAAATTAATAGAACCTTGAAATAAGGCAACCAGCAACCAAAATAACATGCTTAGAAACAAAGTATTTATTAACAAATAAAAATTCATAATTAAGTGCTTTCGTCCCTATAGCACTGGGACTTCCTCAGAACAAGTTATAACAATTAACACCCTGCTTGACTCATTCACTCCAATGGAGCTCAGGAAGTTTGCACTGTTAACTTCCAGTGGGCGGAGCCTAAGCCTTTTCACAGAATCAAATTGTGTCCTCACATTTCAAACAAATGTTAGCAAGTCTGGAACCATAAGTATTATGAAAGTAGTATAAATGGCAAACCTTTCAGCACAAACTATTTTTATAGTGGTAGTATTCTTTAGGCTCTAGGTTTTAAACTGAATTGTATAAGTCACAGTAAACGCAGTAGCTATTACGTATGTAATATTATGTAAACAATTTACAATATTTCAGCAACCACTCAAGTTACACACATACTGCCAGCAGCATTTTATTAGTCTAGCTGAGAGCTTTCATATGAGGCTAAGGAGGTTACTTGATTGTTGAGATATTTAGAAAAATGTAAAAATGATATCTATATAAATTAATGTCATAAAAACAACAGTTAATTTCTATTTACCTGCACTAGACAGAGATCAACTGTTAATGCAGTTGAGTTTGCTATTGTGTAAGCTTTAAGATGAAATCTTTTAAAACTTTGTACACAACATGGTTTTGTAATTATTGATGCAAATATGAACAAGCAGTATTTGAAGCTTAGAGCCGTCAGTAGGAGTTAAATGTGATGGACTTGGAGACGTCACTCGGATGTAATGGGTTAAATACCTTCCATAAAACATGTGGCATTTAAATAGGAACACATTTCAAAAAGCTACAGTAATATGAACACAGTAGACCTGCTGCAAATTAAATATCATATTAAAGCAATAAAGAAATACTAAGCATAAAAATGTCAAAAATTACACTTGTGCTCTAGTTTTAAGTATTGGAACTATGGAAATCTGGTCATTTAAACCAGGTGGCATGTTTTAGTTGCCAAAAAAAATAACATCTTTCTATTTGTAACTCCCGCCAACCTCCTCAGTAATCTTTTGGAATAATATCCAATATACCAAAATAGAATTTACCCCATCCTGCACAACTCAAGGTGTGCTTATAAAGTACAATGTGAAGTTGTTAAATCTCACCGTTTATTCTCACTGATGGGTTCGGAGCTGATCCTCGGCTCCAAGGTTTGCCAGTAGCTCGAGACCAAGCCCCTTATCCCACAATGCACTGCTGGAATTACCTCAGATCTAGTTTGCCGCAGCAAGAGAGATCTCGGTGATCCAGCTAGCTCGGACCATTTTAGGAAAAAATTAACAGCAAGTCTACAAAAAGTTTTCTTTTTGTTTTCAAAAAATTTAGTGTGTGTTAGTACTATTATATTTACTCTATAGTTAAATACTTAGATAGTATAAATAGTTTAAAAGTTAGGGCCTTGTTGGCTTCTTAGTTTGTGTGGGCCTTTAGCCCTTTTTCTCTACTTAATCCTTATAATAGTCAGGCTTTTTCTGTGGGCCTCTTAGCCCTATATTTGTATCTATATTTGTATATATATATATATATATATATATATATCTATATATGTATCTATATATATATATATATATATATATATATATATATAAAATACTGTTATAGATAGTGCCCGGATTGGGCTTAGTTGTTTGTGGAATAGAACCTTTAAATATGTCGGATGATAAGGAGAAATCCCATCACAAATTAGGATTCAAAACATGCCCAGATTGTGGGCAGAAAATGTCCGTCACTGATGGACACATTCAATGTGTCTACTGTTTGGGGGCTAAACACCTCCAAGACACCTGTAGCATTTGCCACTCCACTCCTTTTCTTCAAGAGTCCTCTTGGAGAGGAGGAGGAAACTTATAGACAGAGGATTGCTACAGCAATCTTTTTCGGAAGTTTTGAGTAGCCATAAGGGTGCTAGTACTTCCTCCAAATCCTCAAAATCCAAGTCTTCAGATAAGGTCTCAAAAAAGGCTAAGGTTTCAGAAGGAGGGTCATCGGTTCCACAGTCATTGGAACGAGCCAGCTCTCAGTATTGGAGCCGGTCTCAGAAGTTCCTTCTTCACCTCTGCTCCATTCAGCACCTTTGGTGCATTCAGCTAAATCTTCAGTCAGCCTTTCAGATTTGGACATGGATCGGCTAGTGCAGAAGCTTTTACAGGCACCAGGACTTGCCAAATTGTCGGCCCTGACCAGCCTGACCATGGATTTGTCTACTCCTCCTCCTCCGAGCCATACTGGACTCTTGGAGCTGAAGGAAATTGAACCGATGGTCGAACCCTTGGAGCCGATACCCACACCGGTGTTATCGGCTCCATCTGGGTCCAGGGCCGACTCTTCGGATGAGCTCGGCTCAGCCCAGGGTTTTGGTGTGGGAGGATTGGACAGTACACTCGGGTCCGTCCACTCCTTCTTGTCGGAGCCATGGTGCCTTCGATGCTATGAGGAGAGTTTTGTCCCAAAAGACAGCGTCAGCATCGGTTCAGCTTTCCCTCTCCCCTCAAGCTCCTGTGTCTGCTTCTTCATTTACTGATCCCTCTAAGCGTAGAGACCTTGAGCCTCAAGTACCCCCACAGGGTGTCTCCTGCTCTTCTGAGACTACCCAGATCCCCCCACTGAGGAGGTGCCCAGGAAGAGACTGTGCAAGAGGAGGCACTTAGACTTCCCACATGAGTCTTTGACATCTGACACGGTCTTAGATGAGTCAGAAGGGTCCCCTCGATCCCCCTCTGAGGATATCTCCTTTGCAGAGATACTAGAGATCCTTAGTCAGAGGGGCAATTGGCAGTCCAAGATCCCTACTGAGGATGAGTCCATGCTCTTGAAGGCTTTTGGGTCTCAACCTTCCACTCATGGAACTGATCTCTCATAAGGCGTGGGAGTCACCGGAGGGCATGGAACCTGTCCCTTGTAGACCCAATAAATTCATATCTACCCCAGTGGACAAGCCATTTTTGACAAAAGGAGTGCCTGTTGATGCCATGGTGGTAGCTGCAGCCACCAAAAAGGAAGTATCTGAGACATCCTCTTCTATCCATCCCCCTAACAGAGATTCTAGGGTTATGAATAGATATGGGAAGTGCATGTTTAGTTCAGCGACTTTTTCTCTGCGATTACTGAACTACTTAACCCATTTTACAAGACTACAGATAGACCTCCTGAAAGAACTAGGAGATACTCTCCAGGGTATGGTAGCTGCAGGACCCTAAACTCAGTGGTGAACTCATCCATGCGTCTCATATCCTATGCAGCTGATGGTTCTAGTAGAGCCGCTATTTCGGGCATTGCTCTTCGAAGACAAGCCTGGATGTGTCTCTGTTCCTTTGCAGAACCCTTTAAGTCTTCCTTTATTAATACCCCATTCAATGGCTCATCACTGTTTGGGCCCAAAGTAAAGGAAACTTTAACCAGGTGTGAGCAGGAAGGCAAGACCTTATCTGCCGTTGGGGTCCATTTTTCGACCCCTACCCCAAGGTCCGTAGGGGAGGAAAAATGTGGTTCCGAAAAACTCAGGCAGCCTTTCAGGACACACGTGGAGAAATCCTCTCTAGAGCCAGAGGAGGGGGTTATAACGGAAGATGCCGCCCCCGTGGCAGAGGGGATCCCAACAACAGGGTGACAGGGGTCATTTCTCTGGTCAGTCCTACCAATGCCCCTGAAAGGAGGCCTGACTGTTCGGCTCTGGAGGCAGTCGGGGGGTCGCTTGTCTTTGTACCTAGAAGTGTGGCTAAACATAACATCGGATACTTGGGTAGAAAACATCATTTCCAGAGGATATTTCATACCGTTCTTTACCCCTCCCATTCCTATAAAGAAAATCCCAGATGTTCCACCCAATCTCAGGGAACAAGCAATCATAGAGGTCTGCAGATTGCTAGAAAAAAGAGTCACCCAACCAGTCCCAGCAGACCAAGTCGGATTCGGAACTTACTCAAGATTCTTTTTGGTACCAAAGAAAACAGGGGACTGGAGACCTATCTTGGACCTCAACAGACTCAACCAGTTAAGAAAGACAGTCCATTCTTCCCTTCTTAGGGAAAGGTGATTGGATGTGCTCCATAGATCTCAAGGAAGTGTACTATCACATAAAGATGAACAGGGCTCAGAGATCATCAGCTGGGAGCCAATCATTACCAGTTTTGAGCCCTGCCCTTTGGTCTCACTACAGCCCCCAGAGTGTTCACCAAATGCATGGCAGTGGTCATGGCTCACCTGAGGCGTCTAGGATTCCAGGTGTTTCCATACCTAGATGATTGGCTCCTCACCGCTACCACCAGGCATCAATTGACTCAGGCAACACAATACACTCTGACACTCTGCCATCAATTAGGCATTACAATCAACTTTGAAAAGTCTGGCTTATCGCCATTGCAACATACCATTTTTATAGGAGCAGAGTTAGATACCTCAACTACCACTCTACGTCTCCCTATCGAAAGAGTCTCTCTTCTCCACCAAAACGTCAGCTCACTGGTGTCAAAGAACAAAGCTACAGCAGTGGAGGTATTGAAAGTACTAGGTTTAATGGCAGCAGCAATCCTGGCTATACCACTCACAAGGATGCATATACAAATTCTTCAATGGCTCCTCTTCGCTCAGTGGTCTTACCAGAAACTACCGATGCACCACATGATTCTTATCACGGATTCTTGCAGGAGAGTCCTTCAGTGGTGGTTGACGTCTCTTCATGTCGCAATCGGAAGACCGTTTGTTTCCTCCCCCAGTAGCCACTGTGACCATGGACGCTTCCCTGATAGGGTGGGGGGGGGCATTTTCAGGGAAAGACTGCCCAAGGCACATGGACAGATCAAGAATCACATCTGCATATCAATGTTCTAGAGTTGAGAGCGGTACTTCTGGCATTGCAGTACTTTCAGGACTCTCTCCCTCTAGGGACTATTGCAATTCAGACCAACAACATGTCAGTAGTCTGGTACTTGAACAAGCAAGGCGGAACCAAGTGTTACCCCCTTTGTCGAGAAGCCCTCAGGGTCTGGCAATGGGCTGTGTCATCCCAGTGTTTTCTGTTAGCAACGCACATCCCGGAGAAATCCAACGTGATAGCGGACAAGCTAAGCAGGGCAATATTACTCCCTCACGAGTGGTCTCTCAAACAACAGGTTGCAGAGTTGATTTTCTACAAATGGGGCCAGCCTTGCTGCGACCTTTTTGCCAGCAACATCAATTCAAAATGCAGGAGCTACTTTGCCCTAATACCACCTCCCGGTCACCCCCTGAGACTTTTGTCTCCTCTATGCATTTCCACCCTTCTCATTAATACCCAGATTTTTACAGAAAGCAAAATCACTGGGAAGGACTGTTATACTCATAGCCCCCTACTGGCCTCGACAGATTTGGTTTCCATTTCTCCACCATCATCTGTTGGAAGATCCATGGATCTTGGACCCAGTTCCGGACCTTCTGACTCACCCGTCAGGGGATCTTCATCCTTCTCTGCAGTCCCTGAAACTGACTGCTTGGCTAATCCACTTCCCCTAATTGCCAGGATTCATTCAATTTCAGAAGATACAAGACAGATTCTCTTATCTTCTCACAAGCCATCTACCAGGAAATTATATGGCAGTAAATGGAAAAGGTTCTCAATTAGAACATTGACCCTTTCTGAGCTCCGCTATCTTCGATTTTAGAATTTCTAACAAAAATTTTTAGGGAAGGGGCAGCACCTGCTACAGTTCGAGTTCAGTTAGCTGCTATCTCAAATTTTCACCTTTGTCTTGGTGGCTCAAATATTATGAGCCATAAATTATCTAAAACCTTCCTTAAAGGCGTTCTTCATATGAGACCTCTGATCAAAATTCCCTTTTCTTCCTGGAATTTAAACCTTATGCTGTCTCAAATTATTCTTCCCCCTTTTGAACCAGCATCTTCTTGTGATTTAAATTTTTTATCTTGGAAAACAATATTTCTTGTGGCCATTACGTCTGCCCGCAGTGTCAGAACTTCAAGCATTATCTATCAGACCACCCTACATGACCTTCCATGCTGATAGAGAATCTCTCAGAACAAACCCCTCATTTTTACCTAAAGTCTGTTCTGAGTCAAATATCAATCAGGTCATTGAACTGCCAGTCTTTTTCCCCGACCACTCTAGCAAATTGGAATATATGCTGCACAAACTTGATGTTCACAGACAGCTCAGATTTTATCTTGACAGAACTAAGGATATTAGGAAATCAGACCAACTTTTTGTATCCTTCTCAGAAGCAAGAAAAAGCAATCCAGTGGCTAAAACAACTTTATCTAAGTGGTTATCCGATTGTATATCCTTTGTTTATAAGAATGCGAGCATGCCTTTGCTCATTCTATCAGAGCTGTCTCTACCTCTTCTGCCTTTCAAGCTAAATTGCCCCTTGACAATATTTGCGCTGCAGCCACTTGGTCTAAGCCTCATACCTTTATCACACATTACAAAGTAGATAGGGCTTCAAGGGACAGGTCTTCCTTTGGTTCTACGGTGCTGAAGAACATACTCCCATGAGCCACCCAAGGTTGAGGGTGCTAGGGATGCTATCCATCAGTGAGAATAATTTAACAACTTCACATATAGAAGTTATGTACTTACCATAACGTTCCATGTGAGTTGTTTATTCTCATGTCCCTCCCTCTTTCCCCCTCCAGGCTGACTGTTGACTTAGAGGCTAGTACCATCCTAGTTATTCAACATTTCTTCTTCCCCTTTGGGAAGTGTTCTTCATAGATATATATAAGAGGGTATGTATATGTTGTATATATGTATATATGTATGTATATACTGTTATTTGTAGCAAACAAGATCTGAGGTAATTCCAGCAGTGCATTGTGGGATAAGGGGCTTGGTCTCAAGCTACTGGCAAACCTTGAGCTTGCTATCGGCCGTGTCAGAGCTGAGGATCGGCTCCAAACCCATCAGTGAGAATAAAGGTGAGATAAACAACTCACATGGAATGTTATGGTAAGTACATAACTTCTATTTATCGATGTTATCTTTCAAAATTGTATATAGATAGATGTTCATAGATTCTCTTTCTTAAACGTCTTTCCATTTTACCAACATAATAACTTTGACATTTATTACAAACTGCAATATATATCAAACCTTTAGTTAAACAGTTGCCATTTCTAAGATGAATTATAATGGGAATATTGGGTAACTGTAAAGTGGCACTTTCTAAAATAAAGGAACATTGGTGACAACTCCCACATTTTGTCGTACCTTTAGGGTTCAACATGTTTAATGGGAGGGAGTGCTCAGAAAGAAACTTCAAATTTCTTCCCATTTTATACACAAAACTAGGATTCTCTCCTAAAATCGCTGCCAGGTGAGAATGGGCTCTAAAAATCGCCCAGTTTTTGGAAATAATATCCTCAATTTCCTTAACCCCACATTTGTAGGGAACAACTATTGTTAGTGAAAACTTCATTTCTCTTTCTTCCTTGAGTAGAGGGAACCTTTGTTAGGAAATGAACTTGAGAAGTGTGTATAAAATGGGAAGAAATTTGAAGTTTCTTTCTTGTGAATGTTTAACTAAGTTTCTGTATTAAGGTCATTTTAGTACAGTTCCTCTCATTGCCTCATGCTTCTAGAGCAGCATGTTAATCGCTCCTGTTGTTTCCGTTGATAAAAAGCTTCATTTGAAAGTTTTGACAGGAAAACTTGCTGATTTTGCAGTTTTATTTATCTTACATTTGTTTACTGGGAAGGTCTGAGTGGGTGTTAGCTCATTTTCAACAGAGGCTCAGGGAGAAAATCTCCAAAGACAATAGTAAATACATTACTTACATAGATACATAACATACTGTACAGCAATAAAGGACATTACATATGTATCAGAATAGCGACATTTTTGGCACAACAATCAGTTATATGTACATTAGATAAAGACCCTAAAGATAAACACAATTTTACACCATATTTTTATAGGGGACATTATCTAAAGATGGTGGACAAAGCAATGACACAGGAAAGATAGTTTTACTATATAGGAAGGTGAGTGATGTTCTGAAGGTGTGCTTATTTAAAGACTTTTATAACTGAGCAGAGAGACGATAGGAAGAGTGAAGGGAGTTAGGTGTTAAGAAGAATAAAGGAGTGAGATAGGTCTAGAGAACACATGAGGAAAAGCAAGGCTGTGAAAAAGTGTACTGTCAAGGAATAAGTCTAGAGAGGAGTGAGAAAAAGTTTAATTTAATCAAGGGAAAGTAGAGAGAAAAGTTAAGAGTTAGGTAGAGAGAGAGAGAGAGCAGAGAAGTAGGTAGGGTATGCTAAATAGAGTGAGGCATAAGATAGTGCATGCTTTATGTACTGTAGGAGGAAAAAGGATGAATAGATTACAGCTATGTTATGGGGTAGGGTGGAAAGAGGAAATTAGTGATAAGACTTGAAGAGTTCTGTTACGAATCTCAGTAATGGAGGTCACTAGATGTAAGTGGACAATAGGCAGGGGGGTAAATAAATACATTTTGCAGTTTTCTGTTTGGGGTATGATTATCTGAGGTGATTGAACAGGTTTACAGCATTTTAAATTTTTATTTTCATTTAAATCATGATTTAGTCACCATTTTGTATGTTAAACATTTCTGACAAGATTTGTTCATACCTTAATGTTTTATTTCTTGTCTGACTGTTTTATGCTGCTTCTAATCATTTGGGGCTGAAACTAGTATTTTTATTAAAATTGGGTGATTGTAACATATATTTTGTGCTTTGAACTGTGTTAATGAAACTGCCTGTCATTTTATTCAGTGCAGTGTTCAGAATAGTATCCTTGCTGAAATAGACTTCTGATAGCTATTTAGAGGGAGAAGAGTTGCATTTGTCCATTTGTTACTGGGTTAACCATGCTGCAGTTATTTAGTATACCTCTGGCTAGTTCTTTGTCACCTGACTTGATGGACTTAATTAGAGTGGCCCTTCTTCCACCATCTATATCTTGTGTACCAAAAAAGATAGGAGTAAATCAAGAAATAAGCCTCAGCCTACAGCTTGTGACTCCACAGTAGCCTTGGACAGACTATCAGAGCACTCAACTTCTTTTGTCTCCAGGTCCCTTGGTGTAGTGTTAGTACAACAACTGTGCAGGGCTGTACCATCATCTGGTTCTGGTACAGAAGAACCAAACTCTTTAGATGCATGGGAAGTCAGGGATGCAGAATTTGTTACCAGTGGTGATACATATTCTCCTTGGGGATTCTCCCACTAGTGTAGTCCATGGAAAAAAGGGACAGAAGACCCTTGGAAGTAATAGTTTCCAAATGTGTTTTCCCCTTGAGCTGGTGACCATGGTTAGATCTATTATTCAGGCCAGTGCTTATGGAGTGCAAACCCAAGTTATGAGTAATGCCATTGGTCCCACCCAATTCATCCACTCAAGGATCCAGATTTTGACGGAGATCTGTAATCTGAGGTTTCCAATGTGTCAGAGTCTAACTGGTCATTTCCAGTGAGGATGAACAGGTTCAGAAACCCAAACAGTCGTTTCCCTTTTCCCAAATGCTGGCTATATTTAAGGATGTATTCAGTTTGGATCAATCATTGGCTGACCTTGAGATCAGCAGGGTATATAATCTTTTGGAGGATGAGGCCCTGGACATTGTGACCTTTCCTCCATTGATCCCAAAGTTGGAGGATATTTTTAAGAAAGCTTGCAATTCACCTCTACTGAATGAGTCTCTGTCTAAAAAAAGTGTTTAAGAAATTCAAAGTGTGCTCAGCAATGCCAGGCCTCTGAGTCCCCTTGTCTGCAGAACCTACTTCTGTATCCCAAGTGATCTCTTCCAATAAAAAGTTGATATCTTCATCAAACCCAGAAAGAATGTGGTGCAGTCCAGCATGGTAGCTTTTAAAGTGTTCTATGTAGAAGTTTGTGTTGAGGTGTATGTATAGTTTAGACAAGTTTGATGTTTTGCTACTTGCTGAGCAGAAAGACTATGTGAAAGGTAGTGTTTCCAGTGTTTCTCAAGTGTGTAAACATGGTTTAAAGAATGTCTTGGAGGAGGCCAGTACTGTTTCTAGAAATGCATAAATGTTGGTTGTGGTAAGGAGGCATGCATTATTGCAGAGCCAAAACTTTTCTGATGAGTTAAAACAAGATTATGAATGTCTTGCTTGATTCTGGTTGCGTGTTTGGAACAGCAGCTAGTAAGATCCTTAAACATTGAGATTACAGAGGTAAACTGATGCAAGGGGTGTTGAAAATGTTCCATATTCTCAAGTCCCCCCCCCCCCCCAGTAAGTAGGATAATTTTCAGTAGCCCAGCTGAACAAAAAACAAGGCAACAAAAGGAAACAGCAGGACAAGAACTATACCAAACCTAACAAGAGCGAGTTTCTTTCCCAAAAAGGATACCCCCCTCCAACCTATGACTGTGCCAAGGCTCGGCACCCATTTTCCCCAAGTTTTTCTCCAGCTGCTGTGTCTCGAAAGTTAGCTTCCAATAAGGTGTTCTGGCCATCAGTAATGTCTGACAAGTGGGTGCTCAACGTCACTGGCAGAGGTTACAGGTGGCAGTGGAAGGAATATCCACCGCCATTCAGGGGATTCATCCTTATTTGCCAGACAAGAGTTTGTTACTCCCTCTTATAGTCGGGAAAATGCTGGATGCAGGGGTCATAAAGCCGGTCCCTCCTTCAAAGAGAAGGAAAGGATTCTACTCCAGAATTTTTATGGTCCACAAAATGAGCTGCTGTGTAGACTATGTTGGACCTATCACTACTGAATACATTTGTCAAGGTCCTCAAGTTCAAGATAGTCACCCTACAGACAATGTTTCCTGTTCTGCAGGGGTCTATATCAAAACCGCAAAACCTCACATACATGAATACGGAAACGTCGACACATATTAAGTGAACTGCGAAAACACCGAACGTCCTGAACCACGAAATTCAAAATGTCGAATCGTCATAGTTGGACAACCCCACCACCCGCTATGTTCTACCTATCCAAACAAAATAAATAATCCACATACATACACTTAACAAAACCCTACTTCTAACCCTAAACTAAAACTCATATATAGTACTATGTATGCATTTACCTTAATCCGTACCATAACCCTAAGGTTTGTAACTATTGCACAACTATGTTAAGGAGCTATACCAGAGAAGGGCCAACTATGACGATTCGACATTTTGAATTTCACGCTTCAGGACGTTCAGTGTTTTCGCGGTTAGCTCAATATGTGTCAGCGTTTCTGTATTCGTGCAATTCTGGTTTCATGTTTGTAATAGGTGGTTACCGTTCTGCAGGACCACTGCTTCATGGTGACCCTGGATCTGAAGGATGCATATCATGATATCCTCATTGCTCATTCCTTCAGAGATATTTGAGATTTCTTGTATCTTGATTGCACTATAGTCCTCTGCATTGTCATTTGGGTTATCCACTGCACCTTGAGTGTTTATGAAATGCCTTACTCCAGTAGTGGCTCACTGCTGGACTCTTGTCATTCATATTTTTCCTTACTTGGATGTCTTACTGATCTATGCAGAGTCTGTTTGTAGGTGTTTGGAATTGGTAGACATTATCTCAGTCTTACTCTCCCAGCTATGGTTTAAGCTGAACCTTCAGAAATTATGCCTGACACCATCACAATGACTCATCTTCCCTGGCTGCTTAGTTGACACCAACAAAAGAAGGTCTTGTCCTACCAGATGATGTTTCAGGAATTCTTCAGGAGAAATGTCACCAAATAAAGAGAATTCCTAAAAATTCTAGGACTGACAGCTTCCATGATTCCCATGATAGCACTAACCCATCTCCACATGAGGAAAATTCAGTGGTGTATCCAAAGTTGTCAGACCCAGCTCTTATAGTCCCTGGAGTCCCATTTGCTGATGCTGGACTTCATCAGATGAGAGTTAAAGTGATGGAGATCATAGTTTAGTATCTATCGAGGATTATGCCTTCTTCCCACTTGTTCCAGAACAACTTTTCCAGTAGGTTTTCATCTGACTTCACATGACATGGAGGCTTATCAATATTAAGGAAGTATTTTCAGTAATCTGTGACTTGAAAGTACTTCACCACCTATGGTCTGCAGATCCTCCTGCAGCGATATGGTACCTCAATAAACAAGGGGGCACATGGTCATGCCCTCTGTGCTTTTGGTAATGATAAGCTGGGAGCTGGCTTTACAGCATTTTCTGACTTTTTAGGCATCATACATTCCATCAGTGGAATAAATCCCGTCTTTCTTCTTCACTTTTAGTAAAACAGTTCATGAAAGGAGTACTGCATATAAGACCCACATTCTAGCAAATTCTGCTTTCATGAGATCTCAGTTATGTCCTGGAAAAATTGACCTTACCTCCTTTTGAACCTACTGCTCAGGCTGATCTGAAGCTGATAATGTAGAAAACTGTTTTGTTTATTGTTCTGACATCTACAAGGTGAGTTTCTGAGCCTCAAGCTTTCATGTTGGGATATCCATACCTTATTTTCCACAGGACTGGGTTGTATTATGCACTAACCCTGCTTTCATGCCAACAGTGGTCTCAGAATTCACTTTCCGTCAGTCTGTTAACCTCCCTGTGTTCTTTCCAGAACCTGAGAATAAGGGACAGAGGATGATTCATACCTTAGATGTGCACCAGCAACTCAGGTACTACCTTGATAGAATGGCACCCTTCGGGAAGGCTGAAAGGCTTTTTGTTTCCTTCACAGGGGTAAAGAAGGGTCAGTCTGTCTCTAAGCAAACCATTGCATGTTGGTTGTCCTCTGATATTATGCTTTGTTGCACCCACCATGACAAGGAGAATCCAGGTAAGGTAAAGGTGCATTCCACATAGGACCTTTTCCTCTTCAGTGACATATTGGACAGGAGTAGACTTTAAATGCATTCTAGAGGCAGCAACTGGGGTCCTCTATCCATACCTTTATGAAGTACTACAAGTTTGATACCTTTTCTAGAACCAGAGCAGGTTTTGCTAGGACCATTCTCCAGGGCCTTCTGGACCGTTATGCTTCCTCTTCCTGGGTTGGATAAGCTTTGGGAGTCTACCTGAATGCTAGTAAGGTAGTGTGCTTGTTGAACATAGTACAGTTGTGTAAGTCCTACTTACCTGTAACAGTAGATGTTCAGAGAACACACTGCCTTACTAGCAGTAGCCACCCACCACCCCCCTTTACGGATATAAAGTTTGTGTTCAGGCAGCTGTTGAGTGCTGCTCCGCAGCCTTTATTGTTGTGTGATTTTTTTGGTTTGGAGCAGTAGTTGTTCACAAAATTTGCATTTTCATCTTGTCTTCCTGCTGGACCCTAGAAAACTGGAATGGTTCACATTGTGGGTGTGTAAGGCAGTCCCTGTGCTTCTAGGTGATTGGTCCATTACACCCACAGACAGGCAGGGGGGAGGGACTCAGAGCATGTAAATACACTTTGCAAACATTTTATAAAAGGATTTAATGTATTTATATGTATATAATGTTTGATGTTTGATTACAGATTGTTATATATTGACTTCAGGTAATGTGATTGAATGTGTATTTAAGAACATTTTACTATGAAGATGGTAGTCTGAAGAAGTTCTGTAAAACAGAAAGCGAAAGAAAGTACTAACAAGTTTGTTGCTTTGCTGGTAGAAGTACTGCCAGGATTTTTGGTTTTATTTAATTAATATAGACTGAGTTTCTTTGGACACTTTTTTTTGCTTAATATATATATATATATATATATATATATATATATATATATATATATATATATATGTATGTGTGTGTGTGTGTGCGGGGGTCTATTTCTCTTTTTCGAAATTACACTTGTTTGAACAAGAGAAGATTGAGACCCACTTTAGCGAAAGTGCACTAAACCAAAAGTGCACTTTCGTGAAACTGACTTTACCGAGCCGCAGTACAGTGGGGACAAGGAAATATACCTTTTCCCCACTGTAGTGCAATCTCAGAGTTAGTATATATAAGTAGAAGGGGTTTAGGGGGCACTCCCCTGCTAAAATTTGTTTTTGTTTGACGGACCCTCTCTCTGTATATATATATATATATATATATATATATATATATATATATATATATATATATACACACACACACACACACACACACACATATATATATATATAGATATAGATATATGTATGTGTGTGTATATATATATATATATATATATATATATATATATATGTGTGTGTGTGTGTGTGTGTGTGTGTATATATATATATATATATATATATATATATGTACATATATATATATATATATATATATATATATGTATATATATATATATATATATATAGTAAGTAGGAGAAGGCAGTCCGAGATTGGTAAAGTGAGTTTCACGAAAGTGCACTTTTGGTTAAGCACACTTTCGCTAAAGTGGGTCTCAATCTTCTCTTGTTCAAACAAGTGTAATTTCGAATAAGAGAAGTAGACCCACATATATATATATATATATATATATATATATATATGGAAACACTCCATATAATGTAACATTCATAATCCTGAACATGTTTAACGCTGGCAGATGTGATTGAAACTCATTTGATCACCTCTGCTATTGTTAAATCCTTGCAAGATTGTGCACAGTGGAGATGGGGAACTTGCCCTTTCCCCAGTGCAGAGTGATTTCAGAGTTGGTATATATAATTAGTGGGAGATGTAGGGGCACAGCAGGGCTTACCTCCCTGCAAAACAACATAAGTGTTTTGTTTCTTCAGTATTTTGGCTTTTCATCTTTCGGGAACAATCTTTAGCCATTCGAGATTTGTATACTTTGATGTTTAGAAGTACATTCTATATATCTCCAAAAAATACTCCAACATTACATAAAGAACATAGTAAACAGAGGTATACAAGTAATCAGCAAATATACAAAATTTAAATAAAGTATCATTAATTAATAGCAGCATAATGTAATAAGCTATGAATCTTTTATTGACGAGAAAAGCTCTGGAAAAAATACATAAAGAACATAGTAAATAAAGGTATGCAAGTAATCAACAGAGGTATACAAGTAAAAAACAAATATACAACATTTAAATGGTATGCCATTAATTAATAACAGCAGCATTTAAAACAGCTATGAAACACATCTGAAAATGAACTTTGCAGAAAAGAAAAGGAGGAAATGGAGGAGTAGAGGGCAGAGAGAACATTTTGGTCCTATAACTAAGGGTATAGTACTTGGAAAGAATAAGAGAAAATAAGGGGCAAGACATTTAAGCTCCCTATTGAAATGTCATCACTCAAAATGCCACATGCTGACAAAAAAAAGACTGAAATTAGTGAATTTTGACCATCACTCTTCTCCTTTAAACTTCTTTTTTGAACCCACTGAAGTTATATATACTAACTCCAAGATCACCATACTTTGGGGAAAAGGGAATATCCCGAGAAATGGCTACCTTGGACTTATGTATATGTATGTCTGTTTTTTTCAGCCACTCTCTCTCTCTCTCTGTTTTGGGACTCTCTGTAGAGGGTCCCAACATCTATCATCCAGGAGTTGTGCATAAACAGAGCCAGGTATCTTTTTTTTTTAAACAAAAACCACCTTTATTGAATTATCACTCAAGATATAGGCAGTCATACATCTGTATAAATGAAACAAACCATATTGATATAATTTCAGTTGCAGACATTATACATATATAACCTTCTATACAGTCTTTGTCAGTCGAACATTACATAGCTCATTCATTTCCTGCCTTTCCTTAAACCTCATTCCTTCTTCAAAACATTATTCTGCATGCATTCTTCTCATTTTTTTTCTTTGATTTGCTCCTACCATTTTCTAAAGTTCCCACTTCCAGTTCTTTTATCTCTGTTACTATATTCACTACTTCTAATATGGTTGGTTTAGACTTTAAGTTCCATTTTCTAGTAATTGCTGTTTTGGCAGCCACCAGAATTAAATTCAGCAAGGCCTTACTATGTCTAGGCAATTCAGACCCTGTATCACAGCTCAAAAAATAATTTCCTTAGTTGCACCAATTTGCTCACCCCATATTTATGACAGAATAGTCTTCGGGGAATTTTTAAAGTCTGCTAACTCATTACACTCCCAAAAATATGTTCCCAGTTATTTCTTTCTTCCCATCACACCTCCAGCATTTGCAATCTACCTGAGGAAGAATTCTGTGGAATCTGCTTGGGTTATAAAATACCTATGCAAACACTTTCAAATACAAATCCTAAATATTTTAGACTTTACTGCATATTTGGGAGCCATACATATATCCTCCCATTGTTTCTTTGTGAACTGCACATCCAATATCTCTTCTCAATCCTTTCTAACCTCATCTGATTGATTCCTGTAGTTATCATGCAATATTTTATATGCCCTGCTAATTATCCCTTTTTAACAGCAGGTTTTGCTCTAGATTCAACCAAAACCTCTACCAGTGCTGGTCTTTCACTTAGGATCCCCCTATTCCTTTCAATTTGCCTATACTCTGATATTAATCCTTGATAGGGAAGGCAGCTTCTAACCTGCAGTCTAAATGTATTCTTGGCCTCTTCCCATTCTGTTATCTTTCCCTGTCTAATTATTTGCTCCCAATATTTTGGTTCCTTTGCTAATTTTCCCCAGTAAATTCTAGCCCTCTTTTGCCTATTCCCTATACCCTTAGCTGCAGTCATCCCTATCAACAGAATATCCTTTCTCCTACTACTTAGAATATTTTCTCCTACTTTATGAATATAATATTTTACATGGCTGTTTTTATTATTAAGGATCCTCATACAAAACCCTAGTATCTCCTTATTTCTTGAACTACCCCGCCCCCCCTGATCATCCCTTTCCATTTTGAATTATAGCTTTCTGCTTGTGCTATGTATGGGATCCTTAACTGTGTATCTCTGACATATCACTTCAAATCAGGTAATCATAAACCACCTTGTTCTGGTGGAAGGATCAACTTATCCAACGTCACTGTTGCCCCCTTCCCCTCCCAGATAAAATCCTTGAACTCTTTATTAATTGGTATCCACAACTTATCCTCTGCTTGATAAAAATATGCCCGACCTGTGTATAAAACCAAAGGGACTAAAACATTTTTACTGCTTATATTTTGCTATCCATATCCATAAAACAGAGCTTCCAGTTTCTCAGTTTTTGTAATATCTTTTCTTTAGCCCCTTCCTACATATCTTTAGCTACTGTAACAGAATCATTTTTAACCAGTCCTCATAAATACTTCATTTTATCATGTCCCCATAAATATGGGTAGTGTTGAACGAATTTGTGCATGGTTACATAGGCTATTGCCTTTATTTACCTTCATTTTGTATCCTGAAAGGATTTGAAACTGTCTCAGAATGTTCCACAACACGGAAATGTACTTTTCTGTTTTTATCAGGTACAAAATAATACCATATGCAAATAAAGTCAACTTTTCTTGATTACCATACCAGTTATATCCTTGAATTTCTGAGCCCCTTATTTTCTTTGCCAGTGGTTCTAAATATAACACAAATTCAAAGAGGAAAGAGGACATCCCTGCCTGTTTTTTGTGTTCAAACAGACCTTAACAGAGATGACCACCCACTTTAATTTTTGCCTCCAGTCCCTCATATATCCTGGTAATTAACCTTATTATACTTTCAGGGAATGCAAATGCTTCCATTACCCTCTTCATAAATCCCAGCTTACTTTGCATCAAGACCCACCAACAACAGATTTTCTTACTTTCTGCTTCAATCAGGATCATCATTGTTCTATTAATGTTGTCATGTTGTCAAATATTTGCTTGCCCCCAACAAAACCTCTTAACTGTTGTTTATAATCAAAATGGGCCTATATGAATCTGGATCTAATGGGTCTCTACCACCTTTAGACATTATAGCCACCACAGCTTTCTCCAGAATGATGGTGGTTCTCCTCTTTTTAAAATACTGTTAAAAAAAAGTTTCCAGATCTTTATCACTTTCATTCCATTTGGCTTCCAAACTTCCACAGGAATGCCATCTATTCCTGGAGAATTTTCTGTAGATTGGTTATATATCACCATTTTATCTCATCTCCTCCTATCCAAACTGTTAATAATCAAGCCTCATTTACCTCTAACCTTGACATGTTTAATTCTTTCATAAACATTTCCATTTGTACTTTTTCTTATTTCCACAATTCTCTGCTTTATACAGATTTTCATAAAATTTCCAAAATATTTCTAATACTTCTACAGGATCTATGGTTATTTTCCTTGTTATAGGCTCCCTAAACCCTTTCTACTTTCTGTTGCCTGAGCTGTTGTGCTAGAAGCTTTTGCACTCTGGAGTTATTATGAGAAAACATTTGCTTAATAGCAGTTTTTCTAAACTTATGCATATTATCCAGGTAGTCCTTTATTTTCTCTTTAGCACTCTGCAGTTGCACCTCTTCTTGTTCTATGATATTCCTCTTATTCTGCGTTACTTTAACATATATCAGCCCCTCTAAAGACTTCTTGCTATTTCTTAACCATATCTCTTTTTCTTTTATTTCTACCCTATTTTAAACTCTAATTTCATTTTATCCCAGTCCATAGCTATATTTTCTAAAGAAATTTCTATGTTCCCTACTAACTCCCAAATAATTTCCTATGCCAATTCCTTAAATTCCTCTCTTTTTAACAGATGGGGAGGGAAGCACCAGTGCCTGATTTTTATCTCAATACTCTGCATTTTTATTTTAGTTAATATTGAAATATGATCCAAAATAATTATTGGATGCAGATCAAAACTTTAAATTAAATGGACATGTTCCTGTGAAATATGTATTTCTGTGTAGCCTAGCCCAGTTTTTGTACCTTGGGGAATAATATGTAAATTATTTTTGAGCTCCTACTACTGAATTCACATCTTCTATACTAAATACTTTCATAAATTTAATTAATTAATACATTTACCATATTTTGTTATATTTTACCTGTTAGGCCCCCTCAGATACATCCTCACTGTTGCAAATCAAATTCTACTCCCCACTTACAAGTAATATTTCCTTCTGAAAACTGATTATTTTACCAAAATGTTCTTAGGTCTCCACTGTAGCAGTTTTAGATAGAATTTACATACTTGCCAGCGTAATCCCCCTCTCTTTCCAGTAGCCTCTTACTACTAAAACTCTACCATTATTATCTTTTTCCCCTCTTCTAAGACTATTAGAACTCCTCTAGCAATTAATATAAGTACTCCCCTTTTCCTTTGTCCCAGATAATCCACTGAGTAACCATCATGAAATTCTTTCTTTAACAAATTCACATTCTCAGTTCTTTCCAAATGTGTCTTCTGTAGTATAACTATTTGCAGTCTGGATTTCTTAATATAGTTCACTACTCTTTCTTTTTTGTATATATTTAAATATAACAATGGAAAGTGTTGCCATTATGATAAGAAGTTATTATTTCTACCTGTTAATGTATAATAGTTTCATTAAAAAAATGTCTAATTTCAACTTTTGTGTTACATGCATACACTAATATTTGGCAGGTTGATCTTTTATACAGTTGTTTCTTGTCATATCCCTTTGAACCTATATCACATCTTACAAGACTTTTTATTTTAATGAAAACCCTCATAAAAAAAAAAAACCCACACCCAGAACACCCCCAGAAACTATTAATTTAATACAAACACACAAAACTATGTACATCTTCAAATAATGAAATTTAACCCTCTCAATAGGAGCACTTGTCCCAGATTGACAGCTACACTCACAGGCTTTAATTGACATATTATTAAGGTTATCCATGCTGAGATGCATGGTACAGCCGGTGTTTCTACTTACACCAAGTGCTGTCTGTTTTTGTCTTGTCTTTATTCCTCCCACATGTAGAAAACAACTTGAATGCTTTCAGAAAACATGATCTTTCAGCGACTGAAAGAAAAAAGTATTCTGTTTTTAATACCTTCTTATCAGCTAATTGCCATAGCAACATGATAACCAGATACACAGTTGCCTTCAGCTGCAAGCTTCTCATGTTGCACTGTGAGTATTTAGTTGCAGAAGAAAAACTTTTAATTACATTCAGTGTTCTGTTATTTACTTGGTTCCACTTAAAACTTGTTGTTACATCAAGCCAATGGCCTTAATCCAGTCATTCCCTTATGTAAAAGTAAGAAAAAGTATATCAGTTTTACTTATATCATGATACTTTTACAACCTGTTACATAGTGGCATAGTGGATAGCATTGCTGCCTCACAGCAGGAGGTATCCTGATTCAATTCTTGGCTGGGGAGCCTTCTGTGCGGAGTCAGCATCTCTTCCTTGTATTCATGTGGGTTTCCTCCCACATTCCAAAGACAAGCAGTAGGTGGATTGGACATTCTAAATTGGCCATAAGTTTGAGTATGTGTGCAAGTGGTGTGAAGAATTAATGTGGCAGGGCTGGCCACCCAGTGGTGTTAAACCGTGGCTCTAGATGATTGTCACTGTTGAAGTGACATCCAGACCCCATGTGGAAAAATGGGAAAAAGGAGTTGTGGATAGATGGACTCACCTCAATAAGTCAAGATTACAGCTTATTACCTTAAACATGATTTTGTCCAGGCTTTCTTCTCTTTTTGCATTGCAGTGCTTATATTTCCTAAAAATAAACAAAAAGAAAGAAAGCAGAAGAAAAAATTATACATTTTTACTTTAGTTTCCCAATGACACACAAAAACAACTGAAAATGCTTTACTGTATAACATGCAGTATATGTCATGTTTTATAAAAATACTCAACTCATTTCCTCCAATGGAGCTCTGGAAGTTTGCACTGTAACTTCTGAAGGGTGGAACCTAAGCTTTTTGATAGAATCAAATTACATCCTCACGTTTCAAATAAATGTTCATATCTTTGGAACAATGGGGGTTATTAAAGAAGTGTAAATGGCAAACTCTTCAGCAAAAGGTATTTTTCTAGTAGTAATTTTCTTTAGGTTCTAGGTTTTAAACTGTATTTTATGTTACAGTAAACATAGTAACTTTTAAGACTTTAATGTTTTGTTAACAACTTACAATATCTCAGCAACTACTGAAGTATATACTGTCAGCAACATTTTTATTTCAGCTGAGAGCTTTCGTATGAGGCTAAGCAGTTCTTTCTGTGCTACTTGGTTGTTGAAATATTTGGAAAAATATGAAAGTTATGACAATATAAATAAATATTGTATGAACAGCAATTAATATAATTCAATACTCCTAACTATACCATTTCAATACAAGCTTCACTTCTTATCCAGTCAATCACAGCTTGACATAGCAAAAATATTTCAAAGATTACATCCATCAAAATCACATTGGTATAATCTAAAAGGCATATCAGAAGATATGCTAAAAATATGTGTCATCACTCTTACAAAGATTAAAATAAAATAAATTTCACTAAAAAACATTAACAAATCTTACTTATGCTATCCATTATATGAGTTGTGATATCCCTGATATAATCTATATATGTATTTATGTATTTTCTATGTATCAGAATGCATTGTGAATGTTTAAGCAGCAAACATTGTGGTAAGCAGATAAGTTTGTACATCTTTGATGACATTTAGTGGCTATTTAGGGATATCACAACTCATATAATGGAAAGTATAAGTAAGATTTGTTAATATGTTTTTACTGAAGTTTATTTTACACATATTTTTAGCATATCTTCTGATATTCGTTTTGGATTATACCAATGTGATTTTGATGGAAGTAATCTTTGATTGAAATATTTTTGCTATGTCAAGCTGTGATTGGCTGTGATTGGCTGGATAAGAAGTGAAGCTTGTATTTAAATGGAATAGTTAGGAGTATTTTAGAAGTATTTTAGTATATCTGATTCTGAGAGAGAGAGAGAGACACAAAAGCGCTTACTACTTCAATAAATTATTATTTTTAGCAGTCGTGTGCGACCTCTCTGTATTGCTTTACAGTGTTTGATTGGACTTTTTGGTTCAGAGAGGAGCTTAATTTTTCGACAACAGTGTGTTTCTTCAATATTCAAACATTCCTCACAATTTCCAACAGATTACATCACACAAACATATCGATATCAAAAACTACTGCACAATAATAGCCAGCAAATCTACCCTACAACATGTACCTAACAAATTAAGATAGCATATTGAGATATGTGATTAATTAAGTGAATTAAATTAAATGGTTACACACAATTGAAGTAGAAGCATGCTTCCTCTCTCCACCTGCTTCTTTTGTGTAATTTCTTTACCCTTTATTAAACTTTATTATCTATCTGCATTTATTTTACACACACACCCCCAAACCCCCAAGGAACTTCTTGTCAGATTATTTTAATTCATCCAAATTATCCACACACTTCTTATGCAACTGTATGTAACTCCCCTTAGAGGCTTAACTTCAAAGTAAACAACTAGGCCACATCTTCACCAGAACAGTTCACACACACTACATTTAACACTTGCACTTAACATTAGGTTTGAACCAGCAATGTAGTCAGACATTTCTAGTTGTTCATTTCACCAAGTCCTGTGTAAAAGAGGTTAGTCTGTATGTGCCTTCTGTTTTTTCCCCTCTGCACCTGCTCCTCACATACCTCTCAGCTGTCCCTGACTTTGCGGGACATCCCTGCTTTTCACTCAGATTTTTGACCTGTCACTCAGTAATGGCATTCTTTACAATTTCATACTTCTTATTGTTCACAAAACACATGTTAATACAAATTCTGTTGCTGTATTAACTTTTTAGATGTAGTTTTGCACTACTTAAAATTTGTCCTTGATTTTGGGCTTTTGTCTCTCCTTTTTTTTGGATTTGTCCAGAATTCTTGAGCAAAGGAGCTGAGAGGTATGGCTTCTCAATTTCTTGTACAACTCCAGCTCCTCTAAGAATATGATAGACACTTGGCCCCCTCCCCTGCTACCCATTGCCAGCTACTTCTTATTAAGATTATCTAACACACAAATCTGCTGGGTGAGGGGAGGCCAAGACAAAGTAGGCTGTTTCCAAAGTTCTGTTACACAATTTGTATATGCTTTTAGCTTGCACAACATCCACAAACCACATTTATATCCTTATCTGGGTGTTTGCCCTTCAGCAGAAATATTCTGCTGTTTTGACTGATGGGGTCACACCATCACACACTCTCCAAACTTGATTGTTTGCCTTACATTGCCATTAATTATACCTGTAACCACAGAGTTTACACTGGATGTGGTTCTTTGCTGCTGTTTGTTAAACAGCACCAATTTGTTTGACTTGATAGGAGATGCATCATATTTCCTTTCAGTTTTATTTTTTACAGCTAAACTTCAGTTTGCCTTTATTCTGAATCACAGTGTCAGACTTCCACACTTTTCAACTTTACAGTTATCAGTTTTCAGTGCACAATTCGCAGTTCACTGGTACGACACATATCTGTGGATTTTTCCAATGCCAGATCAGATGTTCTGAGGCAGAGTGAGGCAGAGTGTGCCGATGACATGCTCGACAAGCCACGTTGCTTCGCTAGGGATGGATTGCACCTGTCACCACTGGGCTTTCGGATATTGGCAAAGGCTCTTGCCACCCCCATAGTGCCTTTTTTAGGCAAGGCTCAAAAGTCAAACCCACCCCCATAGACAGCACAAGGAACAAGAAACTAAGGGTAATGCTGCTAAACGCCAGAAGTCTTAACCTCAAGATGCACGCACTCGAAGCTCTCCTCAGTATGGAGAACATCGATATCTGTGCAGTGACAGAAACCTGGTTCAAGGCTCCAGAGAGCACCCCAGCACTACCAGGCTATACCTCATATCATGCTTTTCGGCCCCAAAACCTGGACCGAACCACAAAAGGAGGGGGAGTTTCCATATTTATCAAGGATATCCACACCTCCAGGTTAGTGGCATTGCACGAAGTATCGGAGACCATCCATGTGCAACTAACAGTGGGTAAGACTGCTTTTCAGTTTATAGCATCCTACACACCACCCTCTCAAAGTCAGGAATCCCATTTGGCTTTCCTGAAAACATTGGAGAACATGAAGATCTCTCCGAACACCATTATATTGGGCGACTTCAACTACCCAAACATTGACTGGGAGCACTACTCAAGCCCCAGCACCTTAGCCCAAAGATTCCTGGAAATTATAAACTCAAATGCTATGGAACAACTAGTCACCACTCCCACAAGAGGGGACAACATACTAGACCTGATCATTACCAACATGGGGACTCTATGCTCCACACCAGAAGTATATCCCTCATTGGTAAGATCAGACCATAAATTAATTTCACTGGATGTCCACATCCCGATCCCACCCCCAGCCCAGAAAACCACAGTGAAAAACTTCTCAAAAGCAAACTTCTCACTTCTCAAAACCGAAGTGGAATCCTTCAAGGCCCCAGGGCCAGTGGAAACTACAGCCCAAACTGCAGAATCCTATATAAATGCATTCTACGGACATCTCCAGGAATGCATGGATCATGCTATCCCAAACAAAACCAAGACCCAATCATCCAAAGGCAGGCGTCCAGTCTGGTGGACCCCTGCCATAAATAAACTGTACAACAGAAGGAGGAAGCTACTACATAATAGAGCACAATCCCTAATAGCACAGCAATCTCTGGTCAGTACTAGCAAACAATTATGATCCCTCATAAAATCCTCCAAGGCCAGCTTTGAGAAAAATTGCACAGGACACCAAAGACAATCATAAGGCTTTTTTCAGTTATGTTAGAAACCTGGGATGCAACTCCCAGACTTGTTCTGAGTTGATTCTAAACGACAAAAAATACACTGAACCCACAGACATCGCCAATATCCTGGCAGACAGATTCAGTGCAAACTTCTCCACCCCCAAGAGAGCAAGTATCTATCTCGGCAGAGGGCTGCCTCCCAAACATCTCAGATGCTCAGGTGAAGGCTGCCCTCTCCAAAGCAAAAAACACTGCTTCCATGGGACCAGATGGCGTCCCAGGTTGCGTCCTACATGAACTACAAGAGGAACTAATCCCTCAAATAAAACAGCTATACAATCTCAGCCTCACTACAGGATATGTGCCCACAGAATGGCGTACAGCAACAGTGGTCCCACTCCACAAAGGTGGAGCCTCTACGGACCCTGGAAACTATCGCCCATAAGCCTGACTAGCTTAGTCTGCAAGGCTATGGAGAGGATCATCATGGAGCTCATAAACAAAGACATTGGGGACCTACAGACACTAGATCCTACCCAGTTCGGCTTTGTCAAGGGCAGATCCTGCCTTTTGAACCTGGTTGACTTCTTTGAAACAGTCACCAAAGCCATAGATGAAGGGAAGGTAGTCCACACAGCCTATCTGGACCTTGCAAAGGCATTTGACACAATACCCCACTCGGCATCATAGATAAGCTATCCAGCTTAAATATAAACCCCTATGTCACAAGATGGGTTGCAAACTGGCTCAAAGACAGAACCCACAGAGTGAGAGTTGCTGGAGCCATGTCAGACTCGAAACCGGTCACAAGTGGCGTCCCACAGGGTTCTGTCCTGGGACCACTCTTGTTCGGTATATACTTTTCCGAGGTACAGGCAAATGTGGGAGGACTATGGCTCACCAAGTTCGCAGACGACTGCAAACTGGGCGCCATAATCAACTCTCCAGCTGACACAAACATCCTTCAAAAAGGTCTCACAGAGACAGATAACTGGTGCCAGCGCCATGGTTTAAAGCTAAATGCCAAAAATGTATAGTCATACCCTTTGGCAAAAACAATGTGCCCACAAATTACCACATAGGCGGAAACCCATTAAGTACAGAGAAAGTTATTAGGGACCTGGGGACCCAAGTTGATAGCAATCTCTCCTTTGAAAACCACATTGCCAAAGTGGTTAGAAAGACCTTCTACATAGCCCACCTCATCACGAAGGGTTTCACATCTAGATCAAGAGAGGTAATCGTGCCTCTTTATTCATCCCTCATCAGGCCCATCATAGAATACAATGCCCCTTTTGGGATGTACCTTACCCGACACCTGCAGCAATTAGAAAGACCCCAAAAGTATCTCACCAAGAGGATCAAGGGTCTCAAACAGATGCCATATGCTGCTCAGTTAAAAAAACTCCAGCTCTACTCAATTGCATACCACCTACTTTGAGGCGATCTATGCCTGACATACAAAGCTATGTCAAATCCAGAATTAATGGACATGCTCCACCTCAGTAAATCTAAATCTCTTAGAGCCACATGCTCGAGGGACTTGAACCTCAGCACAGAAATAAATAGAACTTGCTGGAGGGACAGGTTCATAACCCAGAGGCTCCCTTCGCTCTGGAATAGAATTCCAGTTCATGTGAGGCAGAGCACCTCACTGAATCTCTTCAAGAAGAATCTCGATAAGTGGATGGGGGATCGTAGGTTTGTCCCAGGGATTACTCCCATGTCACTATTAGACAGAGGCACAGTAAACTAAACCTTAAAAAGGGCACAGTGTACTCAAATCAAGGGGTGGCGTAAGCCATACAGAATCGGGCTAGGCTTATAATTGCCCCAGGGCAGATAGCCTAGTATGAACCTATGAACCTATGCATCTTGTACCACAGACTACTCCATTCTTGAGTAAGATGTCACACAATTGCCAGTGTTAACAGTCATGCACCTTGTGTCAGCGTTAAGTAACATGTGTCAAATGTTTTGACAGACCCCTTAATTTCTGGAGAAAACAAATATCTGCCAATGTCAGTGGCTTAAAAGGCAGCACACTTGCCTTTGGTGCTGGAAGGCTGTAAGTTCTGTTCCCATCCAGGTGATGGGAGTGCTGACAGTACAGTATAACATTCAGATGAGATGTTAAATTAAGGCCCATCTGCTTGAGTTGGTGATAGCTCAGGTGGATATAAAAGATCCCAAAGCACCTATCTAAAAGAGTAAGTAAAGTTCCCTAATATGATGGTCACATTTCTCGTAGTATTATAAACATCACCTTGTGTCTCCTCTGAAAATAGGCCACTAGGCTAGTTGGGACTAAGCCTCTCAACAAGGGATAAATTAATAACTCTGATAAAGGACAGATTATTCCTTAGCTCGAAATATACACAAATTTACTTTTCAGTAGTTCCAAGTTATTTCTTTACTCAACTTACAGAGAAGAGGTATTAATACCTTGTTGACTTCCTTGCCTGGGATATGAAGAAATGTGGCATATTGGACTTTATCTGCCATGCTTCAAGACTACTGACAGTGAGATATAGCCCAAATCTTTGTATTCAGAACTTCTAATTCTCTGACAGGTTTTCCTGCAGATTAGAAGTTGCTGGTGGTCAAAAGGATGATATAACAGTCCAAATATTAAAAGAATAGGCCAACTCTGTTAGCATAGAGGGATATAGCCCTCACCACAACCCATTCATCCCAACAGTCATTAGAAGCTTGGGTGCCTGCTGGAGCACGCATGAAGAGCTAGATGAATGATGATGCTTTATCTTCTCACCACTACTAGGGATGGAGTGGTGGGGTGCATACTTAGAGACACACCATGCACAAATGTCTCCAGCAGAGACTGGAGAAGGTGTATGGATGCTTAGTGATGGATATCTGTAGGCTTCTGCTTCTTGCAAAAGTAGACAACAGCCTAGTACCACACCTTTTGCACATCTTTCACATGAATCCCTACTGGGCATTCACAGGAGTTAGGGCTCAAACAACAACCAAGTTAACCAAACAGCTGTGAGTAGCGGTGGCAGCTCTCAGGCTCATTCCCTCCTTCAGGCTTGTGCTCTTGTCTAACTGGTTGTACTGGTGACCTCAGACCAGTGAGGTATAAAATGTACCAGTCAAACAAGCTGAAACTACACAGTTCTGGAAGGAGCAGGGACTTAAGACAACCACACCAACCAGGCTCATTATGATCAATCCACTAATGGTAGTAAAATTATGCAATGAAGAAGAAGAAGAAGAAGAATTGTGTCTGGTGACTAGATCCAGTAAAGATAAATATTTTTAGTGAATTGTAGGTGAGTGTTTTTTCTGTGCAAAAGTATAAGCATCAACTTTATAACAGGCAATTGTACATATTAATTTATTATTTTTATGCCTCATTTGGGTAAGAAAGCAAAAGGGATCAATGCTGCATAGCAATTCATGGGCAAAAGATGAATTTTGTGACTTCATTTTCTTGTATGGAGAGCAAAGAAAAACTATGACTTCATTGCCAGACTATCCTGTACTTTTTTATTATGACATCCTGCTGGATGTTTTTTCTACTTTTGGCACCATGTTGGGTCTGTATGAGTAGATGTGTTAATAATTAATATACATGAATGAGGCATGAAGGCCTTTAGAAGTACATGACAAAGAGAAAGAGCTGCTTCTTCACTGAAACTTTTTTCTCAAGTGCTGAAGCTTACTTCCATGACTCTCATGCTGTATTACTTGTAATTCTAAATATGTGAGAAGATGCATAACGATGGAACAACTCAGTGAGAACTCTGACTTCAAAAATATTATAGTATGCAAAGGAGTTGCTGCTTGCATGCACATAAGTCATTTTCAGTGTGCACTGTTCTTTATGGAAAAATTTTCAAGAACTTGCACGTGTACTAGTACAGGCTTGTAATGCACAAGTCTGTGCATTTATTTTTATATTTGTGACTACATTAAAGACAGAGGTTTGCTGTCAAAGTCTCTGCATCAAGTGGTCCACTTGTAACTGACACTGATGAAGGGTTGATCCCGAAAGCTTTGTGATTCTTTTCCTGTCTGGAATAAATGCTGCATTTTACCTCAACGTTTCCAGGTTTTGGATTTTTTACTAGTGTATGATGACACCACATTTTAACAGAAATTGTGAGACATTGTGATCTGTGGGATTAACAGAGTGGACAGATGGGTATGCAACAAGATAGAGACAAATAATTAAATGATAAAAATCAAAAGCGCATAACTACTTACACTATACGAAGTTTATCAAGTACACAAACTTTTTTTTGCCATTGAAAACTTTGTAAGCCATTAAAAGTTTGCACTGAAATTCTAAAGTTGGAGATCAAAGCTTGATTTTTGTAGCATGAGGCATCATGTTTTACCTTTGCAGATTAAACTAACATGCTAATGTATAAACAAATAGAAAGGGGTGAAGTATGTGGACCAGAATCATACCTTTCAAATTTGCTCAAGAATTTTGGACAAAGCAAAAGTAATGGCGTTTGGGGGGGGCAAAGATCGAAAATCAGGGACAATTTTAAAGAATGCTCTTATTTCAAATAAGAAGTTAATAGAACAATACATTTCATTCAAAAGCATTTTCTAAACAATAAGAAGCATGAAACTCTAATTTCTGGTATTATTAACTGACTATAATTCTCAGCAATTTATGTAAAATCAAAAATTTTATGAAGAGCAGTGCGAAAATATGAGGCACAATCAGAAGCATCCTGCAAAGTCAGAGACAGCTAAGAGCTATGATCAGAATACCAACATTTTTTTATGTATTTACATTTGTTGATGAGCTTGACTAAAGAAATCAAGTTTGTTTACATAATTTTAAAGAGATTTAAACTATTTTATTATACTGGCAACACGAGTTGTACAACCCCTTTACAGTTACTGTATAGTAATATGAGGAGCATTTTTTATTAAAGACTCTGAGAGGGGTGGAAAGCCCTGAAAAGTGAGAAAAAAGCTTTTCATCAAAAGGGAATTCTGCCTAAATATTTTAAGTTGCAGTTATAGTGATGTGTGGTGATACTTTTTTTTGTATTTTTTTGCTTTATTCCACGTTTAAGCCAAAAAAAAAGTTATCTGTTTACATTTTAGTTTGTCCTGAGACCTTAGTCTTGTAGCTTCATTTGCATTTGTGGAAAGGTTGTGTATTACTGCAAGATTTTAACATTGTTTATACGTTATACTGCACTTCTATCTGCACAAGTAGAATTACTTGTAAAAGCTGTTTTGTATTTTCACCCTTGTCTGGGGCCTTGATCTTGTAGTTTCATTCACAGTTGTGGCAGTACTATGAACTACTGCCAGAACTGAGGATTTCAGCCTTATTTAGTCATTTATTACTGATTTTCCCATAAATAATGTTACTGGTAAATCTCTGTATAGTCTTGTGCCTTAGTTTGTGGCGGGATTGAAGTAGTCACAGTATTCTGAATTCTGCTCCAGGATTTGTGTTTCAGTACTTTTACAACTGTTGATATTCCAGTTTAATGTTAGAGTTTTATATTCTGCTTATAATTTACCTTCTCAAAGTTGCATTCTAATGTCTTATTGTTTACTTTGATACTGTTTATCCCCTGTTCTTTCTGTCTGCCTCAGCTCCCATGGAGACATTAAACTAAATTTTGTGAAATTGTAACCTGCCTGGGGTCATTGACCTGTAGATCAGAGTTATAGTACTATACTTCCAGTATTGGCTTTATTTGATTGGATCCCCCTCTAGCAAGTCTACTATATTTATGACAGTGCTACAGCCACCTAAGGTCTTTTATTCAAGACTTTGAGGATGTGGGAAGCCCTAAAGTACAAGAAACAAGCTTTTCATCAAAAGGAAAGAAAACTATTTTTTTTAATTCTGCTTAAATATTTAAAGTTGCAGTTATGGTGACCTGTGTGGTGATACATTTTTGTACTTTGCTGCTTTTTGTCCATGTTTTACATAGAAAGTTTCCTGTTTGCATTTTTAGAATGTTCTGGGACCTTGATACTTTAGCTTTATTTGCAGTTTTGGGAAGATTGTGTATTGCTGCAAGATTTTAGCATTGTTTATAAATTATTCTGCACTTCTATCTCCATAACTAGAATTACTTGTAAAAGCTGTATGCATTTTGACCCCTGTCTGGGACCTTAATCTTGTAGTTTCATTCACAGCTATGGCAGAACTGTAAACTGTGAACTATTGCCAGATTTGATCCTCAAGTTGTCATTTATTACAGCATTTTTCCATAAGCAGCATTACTGGTAAATTTCTGCATAGTCTGATGCCTTAGTCTGTGGTGGGACTGAAGTAGTGCCAGTATTGTGAATTCTGCTCCAGGATTTCTGCTTCAGTACTTTTAAAGCTGTTGTTATTCCAGTTTTACAGTTAGAGTCTTATATTATGCTTATAATTTAAATTGTTAAAGTTGCATTTCAGTGCCTTTTAGTTGTAACAGTCTGTGTCTCTGGCTTCCTTCATTGCTGTTGTCTGTTGTGTAAGTTATTTAAGTACTTTTCCTACCCATTGTTTTCCATATATCCATAATACTTAGTGCTCACCCAGCAAACCAGTATTGCTCTTGAGTAAATTATATCTATAAAACTACCATTAAAACTGAAACCTGTAACTTAGTTGGGCTAAAAGAAGGCCATTGTGCAGAGACAAGTTTAGAGCAGCTAGTTTGCATGTTAATCAGCCTACTATCAAATCTTAGCATAATCTAACCTAGTGTAGTGCTAATCCCAGAAACCACCCAAGGAGATCTTTGTATAACCCAGTCCATAACCTACAATAGCCCACCCAAATACAGATCTGGACAAGATTGGTATGCGATTTCCAAATGTCTTTGTGGCCTGCTTGGTAGATATGGGCATCCTGAGACAATGTTGCAATTGTCTCATGTTCACAGACAGCCATTTAATCCTTAAAGAAACAAGCAAAGTATGCAAGAAATGCACATGTGCAGTTTCACTAGAGGCAAAAATCTCACATGAAAACAAGGTTGTGAAGAACACACACACACACCCATTACATCCACCACACACAAAGGGCAACTTGTGCTGAGGTACTAAGAAGCAATCTTCCCAAACCTCAAAGACCTCCTCAGCAATCTCTGAAGCAGTCATCAAAAGCAACACCAGACACTTACACCCAGCAGATCCCTGAAAGCAGTACTCATAAGACAATCAAACACATTACCTAGGGCTTTTGTCATAGGGCACTCCATTGTATGACACAGATGCAACATTCATCAGACTGAACAAGGAGAAGCTAATAGTTAGTTGCTTATCTGGAGCCAGGATTCACTAAGTTACACATGCACTCAAGTCACTATACCCCAGGTACCAGTATGATTCTATCATAGTTCATGTGGGCGTTAATGACTTGAGATGTACCTCCCTAGAGTATGTGAAGAGAGACATTATTGATCTTTCTGAATATGTGTCTCAGGTAGGTATGTGCCTTGCACTGAGCAGCATTCTACCTTCAACAAGAACGATGCCACAGTATGAACAAAAGATGACTGACTTAAGTCATTGGCTTAGTTGATGGTATCATTCCAGGTAGAGGGTTCACTATTTGTCAGCATGTGAGGACATGGTTAACAAACCACATTGCTTTGCAAAGGATGGTTTGCTTCTGTCCCCCTAGGCTTCTGAATATTGGCTAAAACTTTATCCATCCCCATAGAGCTTTTTTTACACAATGCCAAATTGACAAACCTACTAATATAGCAGATAAAACTCAAAGAAACCTATGAGGTGCTACTGCTCAATCCTAGGACTCTAAAAGAGAAACTCCACACTGGATTCTAAAAGAGAAACTCCCCACCCTACAATCTCTCCTCACTTTGGAGAATATAGACATCTGTGTCATTACTGAGACATGGCTTAAATCTGCAGAAAGCACTCTGGCAGTGCAAACCTTCCACATATTTAGACTATCAGCTGCACAGACAGGCACAAAAGGTGGAGGAGTCTCGACTCACATTAACAACAAGTATACCTCTAGGTTGAATAATCAGGATGATGCCCTTGAGTTTAGCCACATGTAAAACACCATAAAAAAATTCCCATACCATATCCAAACAAGCTATAGGTCACCTTCTATGTCCCAAGAACCCCATAGCTTGTACCTAGACCTACTGGAGACGCTCATCATTAAACCAAATACCCTTTTCATAGGAGACCTTAACTACCAGTATGCAGACTGGGAAACATAGCACTGCCTTAAACTCACAGGCACAATGATTCCTCAACTTTATTAACACAAATACCCTTAGCCAGATAATGAACACACTCACCAGAGGTTCAAACACACTGGACCTGTTACTCACCAAATATGGAAGACTGTGATGCATACTTCCCCAGTGTTGCATCCTCACCAGTGAAGTTGGACCAGAAAGCTGTCTCCTTCAAATTAAAAATCAACTCAGTAACTCCAGCAAACCCTGTAACAGTTAGGAACTATATCAAAGCAAACTATAGCCTATTAACTGATAGTTTGTCAAAATTCAGTGCCCCTCCTAACCCCAAGTTCACAGCAACCTATGTGGAATTGTTCACAGAGACCCTGTGTAAACATGTAAATGCCTGTATAAATGGTGCTGTACCTACAAGAAGTCAAGCACAAACTCTAAAAACAAACCATACTGTTGGAATCCTAACCTTAATAGGGTATGTAACAAAAGAAAAAAGTCATGGCTAAAATCAGAAAGAGCAGCTCTCCTAATGATGAGAGTTCTCTAATTAAACTAAACCAGAAACTAAGAGGACTAACTAAGTCCAACAAAGCTGGTTATGAGGCCAAGATAGCCTCACAGGCTAAAGGCAGTCAGAAGACCTTCTACAGCTATGTCTGTAACCTCAAAGGCAGTACACAATAGTGTGTTAAACGGATGGTCACTGTTGTAATCTTCACTTAGTGGAGTGACATAGTGAATCTTCTAGCTGAAATTAAGCTCAAACTTCACTCCCCACTCCTCCCTGTGTCCCCCATGAAATATCAACTAGCATAAAACCCCAACTGTTAGCAGGGAGCAGGTCCTGGCAGTGCTTGTTAAAGCCAAAAACACAGCCTCAGTGGGTTCTGACAGTATCCCAGAATACCTTCTAAAATGGCTTGAAACATAACCTATCAGGACTACTTGATTCACTTTTCAGCTATAGCCTCAAAGCAGGCATTGTACCAAGAGAATGGAGGACTACAACGGTTATCCCATTTCAGAAGGGTGGACCATCGTCTGACCCTGGAAACTACAGATCCATTAGTATGGATAGTCTGATATGCAAAGCCATGGAATAAATTATCATGAAAATGATCAACAACGACATAGGCAACCTTCAGACACTGGAACCAACCCAGTTTGGTTTTGTCAAGGGAAGGTCATGCTTATAAACCTGGTGGACTTCTTTCAGAAGGTCACCAAGGAAATAGATGGGAAAACAGAGAATACCACCTACCTGGACCAGACTAAAGCATTTGATACAATATCCTATTCAGGTGTAGTTGACAAATTCATGAAAGTGGGCATAAACCTCTACATAAACTGGATTGTCAGCTGGCTCACAGACAGAACCTGGGAAGTCAGGATTGGTGAGACCACCTCCACTAAGATACTGGTCACTTGTGGGGTACCTCAGGGCTCCATGCTGGGACTGCTTCTTTTTGGCATGCACTTCTCAGAGGTAAAGGCTGATGTTAAGGGCCTTTGGCTGATCAAGTTTGCAGATGACTGCAAATTGGGAGCTATCACAGATTAAATTGCCCCGTGACATAAACATCTTACAAAAGGGTATAACACAGACAAATGACTGGTGCCAAATTAAAGGATTAAAACTCAATGCAAGCAAATATATTATAGTGCCTTTTGGGAAAATGGCCACCCAGTCTAATTACTCCATTGATAAGACACCACTAAAAGTTGACCTTATAGTCAGTTATCTGGGAACATATGCACACAGTAATCTTGCCTTTGACCACCATATGGCAGAGGTAATAAGAAAATCATTCTATGTTGACCAACTTATAAGTAAGGGAACGGCATCCAGTCCGAGGAAGTCATAGTGCCAGTTTATTCATCCCTTATCAGACCTGTTATTGAGTATAATACTCCCTTCAGCATCTACTTGACCAGACATTTGCAAAAGTTAGAACGCTCACAAAGATTCCTTACCAGAAGAATCCAGGGTATAAACACATTGTCTTATATGTATCGCCTTAAAGCCATATCTCTATACTCAGTCTACTACAGGTTACTGAGAGGTGATCTATACCTAGAATACAAAGCATCTTTGGATTCCAGCTCTGATGGAAATTTTGCACATCTTCAAAACCAACAGCATCAGAACTGTAAGACCCAAGGATTTAAATTTTGCTTACGACATAAATAAGACATGTTAGGGAGACAGATACGTGTCCAAAGGATCCCTATGATCTGGAACAGACTCCCCATCCAAGTGAAGCAGAGTCCGTCCCTAACCATATTTAAGCGTACCTCTAACCAGTGGATAGGAAATGGGAAATTCACCTTGGGGCTGGCCCCCATATCTCTGACAGATTGAGGCAGACAATAATGATGCCCGAACTAGCATATCCCCCCATAACCTTTAGAATCTTCCTAACATACTCCCTCCTAATTAGTGCCTATGATACATAGGGACACAATTGGGTTGGATTAAAAGGCTAGGGTTATAAAAGCCCTGGTGATCGTTAGCCTAGTATATACCTATGAGCCTATGAATTACAATTTGCCATTCAGCTCAGACCAGTAGCTCTGCATGTACATTTAATATATGTTTGTTGACCTGTGTCACAAAAACATTAAAAATTGTCATTTTACACCAAGGGGTTGCTGGTACCCAGCATGGGAAATTAGAGCTAAGTAGCCTTCATTTCTTACTCTATTTTTAGACAGTAAAGTAACAAAAATTCAGTTAATTTAGCTTTCTTTCATAAGTAAGTGCATTGTAGAGTATGAGTGCTTAGCAACAGAGAGGGTAATTGAAACTTATTTATTTATTTAACAGGTGAACTGGACCTCTATGGCCCCTTTTCAGTCATTATTCACTTACAGTTAAAAATAAAATAAAAACAGACATCCAAATTATTGAGCAAAATCAAAAGGAAAAAATACAGGGCAGGATTCACGATGGCTGGCACAGAGTCTAAGAGTAGTGTAAGACTCCATGCAGTCATTGCTATCCAGGGACAGCCTGTATGTGCGTGTAAGAGAGCACCTAAAATGGCTTTTACACGGACAGGGCGTGGATATGCTAATTACCTCACTTGCAGCCGAAAGGCATGCAAATGAGGTAATTTCGCGATCCAGGAAGCAGAAACCTGCCCGTGTAAGAGCCGTGTTATCTGCAGAAATGTACTCAGTTGATAACTGAGTACCGTTCTGCCAATAACACAATGGAGCCTTGTCAGCTCCAAATAAAAGTTGCAAATGTTCCAGGCAGCATGCCAATGGTCAAATATGTGGCCACTGGCAACGTACCCCGATGCAAAAATAAAATAAATTTTTTTTTCCGTTTAAACGTAGCGCAGCGCTGCGCAAACGGGCTGCGCTATAAAAAAAACAGAAAAATAAAAATTTTAAACCCACAAACATGGGTTTTATGCAAAGCATGAATTTACAATGTAAGGGAATAGCAGGCTGAAAACAACATGGCCACCGAGTAGGGGTTGCTAAGGGGGGAAGCTGAGTGTAAGACATGTAACTAAGCATTAGTAGGCAATCCTATGTAAATGAGTGGTAGGATAGTGAATCGTACTGTCACATAGCAAATTAGCACATTCTGTGCAGTGTAGGAGTAGGATAAGGGGGAGTAACAGAGTAGGAGATAGGTGACATCACAGGGGGGATTGTATGAAAGAAATGAAGCTCATTGGAGCACAGTGGCATGTGAAAGATGTCAAGTCACACATCATGGAAAGAGGAGTGTCAACAAGTAGGCATGGGAAAGCCAAGAAATGGAAGGTATACACTATGGATAACACCAAAGTTTCTTGCTAGGTGTGCATGCATGCGTGTGCGTGCTGGTAGGCACGAGTAAGATAGAGTGCACGCGTGTAAGCGTGAGTGCGTGCGTTTAAGGCAGAGTAAGCATGTAGGAGCCTGTTTAAAGACCTGTAAGCTTGTTTGCGCTGGTGTGCACGTGTTTTAACCCGAATAAGCAGATTGTAGCCCGTCTAAGCATGTGTGCGCGCGTGTTAGCCGCTGTGAGCGTGTTTTCGCTGGAATGCGCATCGCTCCCCCCTGAGGAAACAGAAGGGAAAAAGGAAGCAGGAGAAATAGTAGGAAGCTAGCAGGGAATACTGGCAGAGCTAGCAGGTGAAAACAATCAGAAGCAGGCAATTACACAGGCAGAACAGTAGCCCAGCACTTAAAACTCTGCAAACAACAATGCAGTATGTTTCTCTCAAGAGACACTGCAACAGAGGAGTAAGCTATTAGAAGTGAAAACTGAAAAAGCTTCACTCAGACCAAAAATGCTAGGGGCTGCCATGGCTGTTATAAGGAGACATATGCAACTTGCTGAGGGTGGTGACTATGCAAATACTGCCGGACAACTCACAGTGATGAGATGGAGAAGAGTGTACAGGCCCAGGGTCACCTACCAGGGGTTACATGAGCTGGAGATAGTGGAGCGCTATAGAGTGGACAGAGACCTCCTACAGCAAATTGTTGAGCTGTGCAGGCCACACCTCACACACAGAACCAACAGAGGGGAACCCATCCCAGTGGAAACCAAGGTATGTGTTGGTCTAAGAATACTAGCAACAGGTACCTTCCAGAGACCAACTGGTGATATGATGGGGATATCACAGGCATCAGCATCCAGGGTACTGCACCAGTTCCTGAATGCCATGTCAGCACATGTCGGTGATCATGTATATTTCCCCAATTCCCGTGAGGTATTGGCCAGCAATATGTGTCTCTTCCAGCAAATAGCGGAATACCCTGAGGTACTGGGTGCAATAGACTGCACGCATATATGCATCAAAGCACCAGCTGGTGAGCGGGGTAGGGCCTACATTAACCGCAAGGGCTTCCCCTCCATCAACTGCCAGGTCATGTGTGATGCCCAGGGCATAATAATGAATGTGTGTGCTGGCTGCCCTGGAAGCTACCATGATTCCCATATCTGGCATTTGACACAGCTGTACCAGACATTTGCCAATGGGGACATCCCACATGGTCACTTAGTGGGGGATGCTGGCTACGCACTGGAGCCGTGGCTGATGACACCCATCAGAAATGCACACACACCTGAACAAGAACGCAATAATGAGGCACACGCACAAACACGAAATGTAATCGAGCGTGTGTTTGGGCTGCTCAAGTCATGGTTCCGGTGCCTGGACACATCTGGTGGAGCCTTGCAGTACTCACCAACTACATGTACCCAAATTGTCATGGTATGTGCTATGCTACATAATATGATTCTGTGAAAACAGCTGCAGCAGGACCAGCATAGGGCTGGGCCAAACAGCCCTCCACCATTGTCAAGCCAACCACAGGCAGAGCATGACTCGGAGGAGGAACAACCTGAGCCTGCCCCAGTAGGCAGAAGGAGGCGTGCCCAGTATGCCTTGGCCTTGGCAAAGAGGCAACGCATAGCACATACACTGGCTCAGTAGGAACCCTGGAAATGATGCCTCTCTCTAACTCACACATATAGTAAAAGGGATGCCTAAGTTGACACAACCTGCTTTCAAACATGTACAGGGAGTGTAGCATGTGCATCCAACATAGACAGCCCTGCAGCACCACCTGAGGCATGATTGCCATGTGTTAAGCAATGTAACACCATGTAGTATATGCAAACTTGATGACCCTGACTAACATCCTACCCTCACCAAGCATGATGCCACAATATGAAGACAAGATGATCAATTACAATAATTGGCTTAAGTATTGCTGTTAGTCAAAGGGGATCCAATGTGTGTCAGCCTGGGATGACATGCTGAGCAAGACATGATGCTCCACCTGCTAGGGATGGTGTGCACCTATCATTCCTGGCCTTTTGGATACTGGCAAAGGCTGTTGTCACCCCCACCGTGCCTTGAATAGGTAAGGCTCAAAACACAAACCCACCTCCATAGGTATCACAAGGGATAAGAACCTAGACGTAATGCTACCCAATGCCAGAAGTCTAAACTGCAAGATGCATGCAGTCCAAACTCTCCTCAGCATGGAGAATGTTGATATCTGTTCTGTAACAGAAACCTGGGTCAAGGCTCACAAGAGCACCCTAACACTACTGGGTTACACCTCATACCATGCTTTACAGCCCAAAACATGGAACAAACTACAAAAGGAGGGTGACTATCAATAATTGTCAAGGATAACCACACAACCAGGTGGGTACCACAACAAGAAGCAGCATGGACTATCCACGGGCAAGTAACAGTGGCTAAAACTGCCTCCCAGTTTGTAGCCCGCTACAGACCACCCTCCTAACACCAGGAACCGCACTTGGCCTACTTCGGAACACATGAAAATATCAAGGTCTCTCCAAACAACATTATATTGGGCGACTGAAAATACTCAAACATAGACTGGGAGCATTATTCTAGCTCCAATACCCTAGGCCAAAGGTTCCTAGAATTCATAAACCAAAATGCTCAGGAACAACTTACCACTCCCACAAGAGGGGTAAGCATACTGGATGTGATAATCAGCAACATGGGTACTCTATGCCCAGATGACAAGTGTATCCCTCACTGGTAAGGTCAGACCATAGAGTAATCACACTGGATATTCATATCCTGACCCCAGTCCCTGGGCAGAAAACCACAGTGAAAAACATGTGTAAAGCAAATGTTGCACTCCTCCAAACTGATGTGGAATCCATTAAAGGCCTTGTGCCTGTGGAAAATATGGGCCACACCTCAGAACCCTTTATAAATGCATTCTATGAACACTTTCAGGAATGCACGGATTATGCAATCCCAAATAAAACCAAGACCCAATTCCATACACGCAGGCATCTGGCCTGGTGGACCCCAGCCATTACCAAACCATGCAAGAGAAGGAGGAAGCTACTACATGATAGAGCAAAACCCAAAAAGGGAAGTAATCTCTGATCAGTATTATGGCAAAAAACTATGGCCACACATAAAATCCACTAAGGCCAGCTACAACATGTTGAATCTGGGAATCTTGAGGCAATGTTACACTTGCCCCATGTACACAGACAACCCCCTCCTCCCCCCAAGAAATACAAATACATGTGAGATGCAACTATTTATCCAAACTGGAGGCCGAGCTCTCTCAATGCAGTACTGGCAAAACCAGTCAGGAGGAGAAGGTAACCACACACACCACAAACCCAGTCTCACATAGACCTATCACAACTGCAAACCAAAGACATAAACACACAAAAACATTCCCGGAGGCTCTAATTAAAAATCTACCAAATCAACAGAGGCCTCCAAAGCAGACACCCAAGCAACCACTACCTCAAAACATAGCACATGCAATACATAGTTCACAAAAATCAGTGTGCCAAACAGTCACAGCCCTTAAGGACAAACAACATGCCTGATACACTTGTAATAGGTGACTCCATAGTCAGACACACTGATGTCCCGCTCACCAGACTGAACAAGGAAAAGGTTACAGTAAGCTGCCTTTTGGGCGCTACAATCCGCCACATAACACAAGCACTCAGGTCACTCCAAAGCAAGTACAAATATGATTCAGTCATTGTCCATGCTGGTGTGAATGACCTGAGACGTACCTCCCTGGACTACATGAAAAGAGACATAGAGGAGCTCTCTGATTATGTAGCCCAGGCCAGTATGACCCTGACCCTGAGCAGCATCTTACCCTCACCAAGAATGATGACACAGTACAAACACAGAATGATCAGCTTTAACAATTGGCTCAATTACTGGTGTCATTCCAAGGGGATCCAATGTCTGTCTGCTTGGGATGACATGCTTGACAAGCCACGCTGCTTTGCCAGGGATGGCTTGCACCTGTCACCCCTGGGCTTCTGGATATTGGCTAAGGCTCTTGCCACCTCCATAGTGCATTTTTTAGGCAAGGCTCAAAAGACAAACCCACCTCCCTAGAAAACATAAGTGGAAAAAAATAAGGGTAATGCTGCTCAACGCCAGAAGTCTAAACCTCAAGATGCATGCTCTCGAGGCCCTCCCCAGTATGGAGAACATCAATGTCTGTGCAGTGACAGAAACCTGCTTCAAGGCTCCTGAGAGAACCCCAGCACTACCAAGTTATACCTCATATCATGCTTTTCGACCCCAAAACCTGGACCAAACCACAAAAGGAGGGGAGTATCCATATTCCTCAAAGATACCCACACCTCCAGGTTACTGACAACTCACAAAGCATCGGAGACCATCCATGTGCAACTAACCATAGGCAAAACTGCTGTACAGTTTGTAGCATGCTACAGACCACCCTCTCAAACCCAGGAACCCCACTCAGCCTTCCTGAAGACACTGGAGAGTATGAATGTCTCTCCAAATACCAAACAAGGTACCCACAAATTACCACATAGGTGGTAATCCATTATGTACGGAAGAAGTAATCAGGGACCTAAGGACACAAGTGGACAGTAACCTCTCATTTGACACTCACATTGCCAAGGTGGCTAGGAAGACCTTCTATATTGGCCACCTTATCATGAAAGGATTCACATCTACATCAAGAGAGGTCATTGTGCCCCTATACTCTTCTCTTATCAGGCCCATAATTGAGTACAATGCCCCATTTGGGATGTACCTTACCCGACACCTGCAGCAGTTAGAAAGACCCCAAAAGTACCTCACCAAGAGGATAAATGGTCTCAAACATTTGTCATATGCTGCCCGGCTGAAGAAACCCCAGCTGTATTCAGTCACATACTGCCTACTCAGAGGTGATGTATGCCTGACGTACAAGGCCATGTCCAATCCAGAATTAATGGACATGCTCCACCTCAGAAAATCCAAATCCATCAGAGCTGCGAGAGCGAGAGATTTCAACCTCAACACATAAATAAATAGGATGTGCTGGAGGGACAGATTCATAACCCAGAGGCTCCCTGCACTCTGGAACAGAATCCCAGTCCATGTTAGGCAGAGCCCCTCACTGACTCTCTTCAAGAGAAATCATGACGAGTGGATGGGAAATCGTAGATTTACACCGGGGGTCATCACTGTGTCACATCTAGACAGAGGCACAGTAAAGTAAACCCTAAATGGGCATAATATTCACATTGCAAGGGGTGGCGAAAGCCACACACACTCTGGATAGGCTTATAAATGCCCTAGGGCAGATAGCCTAGTATGAACCTATGAACCTATGAAGATACAAATTGTACAGGACACTAAGGATAATCACAAGGCTTTCTTAACTGATGGTAGGAACCTTGTTTGGTGGGAATTCACAGATATGCTCTGAATTACTCAAATATTACAAACAATACACCAAACCCACACACATTGCCAAAATCCAACCTGACAGGTTCAGTGCAAACCCCACCCCCCACCAAAATGCTAAATATCTATCCCAGCAGAGTGCTGGCCCCCTGACATTGCAGATGCTGAGATAACAGCCAGCATCTTCAAAGCAAAACACACAGTTTCAATGGTACGAGATGGTGTCCTGGGCTGCGTCCAACATGAACTCCAAGAAGAATGGAATACCAAATAACACTACTGCTCAATCTCAGCCTTACCACAGGATATGTACCCAAAGAGCAGTGTACAGCAACAGTGGTCCCTCTCCACAAAGGTGGTGCCTGAATGGATACTGCAAACTATCACCCCAGAATCCTGACAAGCTTGGTCTGCAAAGCTATGGAAAGGATCATCATGGACCTCAGAAATAAAGATATTGGGGACCTACAGACACTGGACCCTACCCAGTGTGGCTTTCTTAAGGGCAGATCCTGCCCCTTAAACATGATTGACTCATTTGAAACAGTCATCAAGGCCATTGATAAGGGAATGTGGTCCACACAGCCTATTTGGACCTTGCAAAAGCCTTCCATACAATACCCCACTTGTTCATTATAGATAAGCTCACCAGCTTAAATATAAACCCCTATGTCAGTAGATGGGTTGCAAACCAGCTCAAGGACAGAACTGACATGGTCAGAAATGCTGCAGCCATGTCAGACTACAAACCAGCTACAACTGGCATCCCACAAGGCTCGGTCATGGGACCTCCCTTGTTTGGTATATATTTCCCATAGGTACAGACCAACATGGAAGGACTGTGTCTGAACAAGTTTGCAGATGACTACAAACTGGGCACCATATCTGACCCTCCAGCTGACACAAGCATCCTACAAAAGGGCCACATAGAAACAGACAGCTGGTGCCAGATCCATGTCATCAAGCTAAATGCAGAAAAGTGTATAGTCATCCCCTTTGGAAAAACAGTAAGTGCCCACCAATTACCACATAGGTGTTAACCCATTAAGTACTTTAGAAGTAATAAGAGACCTGGGGACACAAGTTGATAGATATCTTGCATTTGACAACCATGTGGCTGTAGTGGTTACAGAAACATACCATATACTCACCTAATCATGAAGGTATTCACATCTAGATCAGGGGAGGTCATCGTGCCTCTTCAGTCATCCTTCATCAGCCTCACAATTGAGTACAATGGCCCCTGTGGGATGTACCTCAGCAGACACCTCCAGCAACTGGAAAGACCCCAAAAGTACCTCACCAGGAGGATCAAAGAGCTCTAACAGATACCATGTGTTGCCTGATTAAACAAACTGCAGCTCCACACAGTGCCATACTGCCTGCCCAGAGGCAATCTGTGCCTGATGTATAAAGCCATGTCCAAGCTGGTATCAATGAACATGCTGCACCTTGTAAAATCTGAATGCTAGTGAGCTATGCACATGAGAGACCTGAACCCCAGCACTGACATAAATAGGACATGCTGTAGTGATTGATCCATAACCCAGAAGCTCCCTCCACTCTTGAGTAAACTCCCAGTACAGGTTAGCCAGAGAGTCCCTCATTGACTCTCCTCAAGAGGAATCTTGATGAGTGGATGGGAGATGGTAGGTTTACCCTGGGTATCACTTGTATGTCACGGGTAGACAGAGGCACAGTATACTAACCTTGAAATATGTCATGGCAAACTTCAGTTACAATGTGTGTTGGAGGACAAACACACTCTCTGACTAGCATTAGAAATGGCCTAGGGCACATAGCTAGTGTTTGTCAATGTCCACCCAAGTTGCGGAATACACTACCAATGTTGGACAAGCCTGGTTTAAGTAGTCCATATCTGAACAAAATGCAACATGGTCATATTTGCACAACTGGCCCTTAACCAGTCTGGTGTGCTCACTATGAATATTTAAAGCAGTGATAGGACTGAAACACCAGGATACTGTCCACCACAGTGAAAGTACTGAACCAGTACACTATACGATATTACAGTGTTCGGTCAGTATGAAAGGATGTTGACAACTGTATGCAAACTATCCCATGGAAACCCTGCAGGCACAGTATAATCCCTGTTGGGTTCAGACACAAAGCAGTTGGGCAGTAAGAGCACAACATGACTTCCAACACACAACTATAAATGTGAAATATTGTTGAAGTTCACACACAACCACAAATGTGGTGGACCTCAGATTTCAACATATGGAAAGCTCACACTGGGCATGCTCGCACACTTTGATAAATGAGACATATGTCAGGCAACAAGCCATGGAAAGCCTGAACTGGGCATGCTCACACACTTAGGCCATGTCTCAGTTTAGCAGTTGGCCACACATATCTGGCATTTGTATGTGTTAAGCCAGGAACCTCCCACAATACAGCAATATGCCCAGTGCACACAGTTAAATGACAACAGAGACATAAGTAAAATAGTGGATCCCTCTCATATTCAAACATCTTCCACAGATACACAAGTTGTTCATAGAAACAGGGAAAGCTATGGCAATAAAGACCTGCAAACAGTTTATCAGCAACAAATATTGTGCATCTGAAAATTAAACATATGGGTGTAGAGGTCAATACTAGGTTGTTTGCCCTAGGGAATACATAAGCTTAGCCAGAGTGTGTTTGGCGTCTGCCTCCCCAGTACAGTAGGCCACTGTGCCTCTGTAAAGTAGGTCACAGAAGGCACCGTTTAAGGCTAGTGTGCTGCGCCTCCGTCAAGCAGGGACACAGTGGAGATCCCAGGGGTTGAATTTGCAATGTCACATCCATGTGGCTGGAGTTTGCTGGAAGAGGGTTGGCGAGGACTTATAACAGTAATTGGGCATCAATTACAGACTGAGGGGAGCCTTATCTGCAGTGCCTTGACAATTTCACTGTCAACACTTTGAAGTGATGATTTTGAGGGATTGAAGTGTCTTGCCAATACTGTTCAGAGACGTCCTCCCTCTGTGGGATATTGCTCTGTAATGTATTAGCTCCCTCCTTCTGTTGTACAGCTCCTGTTGTGGAGGAGTCTTGGGTTTATTTGGGATAGCATGACCAATGCAAACCTTCCGGATGCTCATAGAATGCAATTGTCAAGGATTATGCAGAGTGTCCTGTATAATCCTCCAGCATGGGTCCTTTGAAGTCTTCCACCCCAGTCTTCACAAGTGCAAAGTCTGCTTTTGATAAATACTTTGTTTGCAGTGACTTCCTTGCCTGGGGGTGGGGATGGGATATGGATGTCTAGGGAAAGTTGGTTATGGCCAGATATTAACAATGGTGGTCTACCTCTGGTGTGGAACATAGAGTCCCCGTGTTGCAGATGGTCAGGTCCAATATGTATTCCCCCTTGTGGCAGTGGTGATTGGTCCTGCCATAGCACATGGATTCACAAATTGTAGTGGCTGTAGGGTGATGTTGTTGAGGCCTGAGTAGTTCCCCCACTCAACATACCTGTACCTGAAGTTAACCACTGTAATGGTGTATGTGAACACCTTCATATCCTACACTGTTCCCAGGGAAGCAAAGTGTGGTTCCTGGATATGTGAGGGGTGGTCTGAACTGGTTGTGTTGTGTGTTACAGGTCCTGTGGTCATGAAGCATGGTATAAAACATAACCTGGCAGTGCTGATGTGCATATGTGACCCTGAAGTAGGCGTCTGTTAATGCATATATATGCTATCCCTCTTACTGACAGATAGTAATACATGTACATACCTCTTTATAAATAATGATGTCAGCACCCTATAAATACTGCAGGAGAAGAAAAGATGCCCAGTAATTCGAATAGCGTGCTCCGCTAATGCGTCTCTCTCAAGTGTCATAATATAGTTAGGTAGGGGTTTGAATCCTGCAAATGCGCAGTGTGTGTGTGTGATTTGGGAGGGGGGGGTTAGTGTGTGTGCAATTCTGTTTGAAAGAAATGCCCCTTTTGGCAACTAGAAGAACACACTACATGATGTACATTCCTCTTTCTAAACACTGATGATGTCAGCACCATATAAGTATAGCAGGAGAAGGGAAACCTCCCAGTAATGCGAATAGCGTGCTCTGCTAATGCATCTCTCTCAAGTGTCATAACATAGTTAGGTAGGAGTTTGAATCCTGCAAATGCTCAGTGTGTGTGTGTGCAATTCTGTGTGAAAGAAATGTCCCTTTTGGCAACTAGAAGAACACACTACATGATGTACATTCCTCTTTCTAAACACTGATGATGTCAGCACCATATAAGTATAGCAGGAGAAGGGAAACCTCCCAGTAATGCGAATAGCGCGCTCTGCTAATGCGTCTCTCTCAAGTGTCATAACATAGTTAGGTAGGGGTTTGAATCCTACAAATGCCATGTGTGTTTTTGTCACACAGTTTGTCCATGTGTGTTGGGTGTTGCTCTTAATATTGTATGACATATATCAGTAATTTCAATGCACACATGAGGTATGTGTGTGCCACATAGACATATGTACCTGTGACCGTAAATAGTTCCCATGTGTGAAGCTTGCCTCATGTGAATACATGGAATTTTCATTACACAACTTTTAGACTGTGGTTTTCTGTGCAGGGGCTGCGGTGGTATGTGAATATACAGTGAGAGTAGTCTATGCTGTCATCTTACCAGTGAGGGATACACTTCTGGTCTGGAGCATATAGTCCACATGTTGGTGATGATCAGGTGCAGCATGTTTTCCCCTCTTGTGGGAGTGGTAACAAGTTGTTCCATAGCATTTGAGTGTATGGATTCTAGGAACCTTTCACCTAGGGTGTTGGAGCTACAGTATTGCTCCCAGTCTATATGTGGGTAAATGAAGCTGCCCAATATATTGTTGTTTGGAGACACCTGCATATATTCATGTGTTCTTAAGTAGGCCAAGTGGGTTACCTGGGTGTAGGAGGGTGGTCTGTAGCAGGCTATGAACTGGAAGTCAGTTTAACCCACTGTTAGTTGCACGTGGATAGTCTGTGATGTGCCACGCTGTGGCAACAACCTGGGGTTGTGGATATAGGTTCATAGGTTCATACTAGGCTATCTGCCCTAGGGCATTTATAAGCCAAGCCAGAGTGTGTTTGGCTTTCGCCACCCATTTTAAATTAATGTTGCTATGCCCTTTTTCGAGGTTAGTATACTGTGCCTCTGTCTAACAGTGACACAGAAGCAATACCCGGGGTAAACCTACGATCCCCCATCCACTCATCAAGATTCCTCTTGAAGAGAGTCAATGAGGGACTCTGCCTGACCTGGACTGGGATTTTATTCCAGAGTGAAGGGAGCCTCTGGGTTATGAATCTGTCCCTCCAGCATGTCCTATTTATGTCAGTGATGAGGTTCAAGTCTCTCAAGCGCGTAGCTCGATGGGATTTGGATTTTCTGAGGTGCAGCATGTCCATTAATTCCGGGTTGGACATGGCGTTATACGTCAGGCACAGATCGCCTCTGAGCAGGCGGTATGCCACTGAGTATGGAGTTTTGTTAACCGGGCAGCATATGGCATCTGTTTGAGCCCTTTGATCCTCTTGGTGAGGTACTTTTGGGGTCTTTCCAGTTGCTGCAGGTGTCTGGTAAGGTACATCCTAAAAGGGGCATTGTACTCAATTATGGGCCTAATGAGGGATGAGTAAAGAGGCACGATGACCTCCCCTGATCTAGATGTGAATCCCTTCATGATTAGGTGGGCTATATAAAATGTTTTTCTAACCACTTTGGCCACGTGGTTGTCAAATGAGAGATTGCTATCAACTTGGGTCCCCATGTCCCTAATTACTTCTTCCGTACATAATGGATTGCCACCTATGTGGTAAATTGTGGGCACTTTGTTTTTGCCAAAGGGGATGACTATACACTTTTTGGCATTTACCTTGAGGCCATGGTTCTGGCACCAGTTGTCTGTTTCTATGAGGCCCTTTTGGAGGATGCTCGTGTCGGCTGGAGAGTCGATTATAGCGCCCAGTTTGCAGTCATCTGCGAACTTGGGCAGCCACAGTCCTTCCGTGTTGGCCTGTACCTCCGAGAAATATATACTGAACAGGAGAGGTCCCAGGACTGAGCCTTGTGGGACGCCACTTGTAACTGGTTTGGAGTCTGACATGGCTCCAGCAATTCTAACCATGTGGGTTCTGTCCTTGAGCCAGTTTGCAACCCATCTAGTGACATAGGGGTTTATATTTAAGCTGGTGAGCTTATCTATAATGCCCGAGTGGAGTATTGTATCGAAGGCTTTTGCAAGGTCCAGGTAGGCTGTGTGGACCACCTTCCCCTCATCAATGGCCTTGGTGACTGTTTCAAAGAAATCGACCAGGTTTAAGAGGCAGGATCTGCCCTTAACAAAGCCAAACTGGGTAGGATCCAGTGTCTGTAGGTCCCCAATATCTTTATTTATGAGGTCCATGATGATCCTTTCCATAGCTTTGCAGACCAAGCTAGTCATGCTTATGGGGCGATAGTTTCCAGGATCCGTTGAGGCACCACCTTTGTGTAGAGGGACCACTGTTGCTGTACGCCACTCTTTGGGTACATATCCTGTGGTAAGGCTGAGATTGAACAGTAGTTTTATGTTTGGGTTTAGCTCATCTTGGAGTTCATGTAGGACGCAGCCTGGGACACCGTCTGGTCCCATTGATGCTGTGATTTTTGCTTTGGAGAGGGCGGCTCTTACCTGAGCATCTGAGATGTCGGGGGGGGCAGTGCTCTGCTGGGATAGATATTTGCCCTTCTTTTGGGGAGGGGGGGGTTTGCGCTGAACCTGTCAGCTAGGATGTTGGCAATGTCTGTGGGTTCGGTGTATTTTTTGTCATTTTGGACTAATTCTGGGCATATCTGGGAATTCCCACCCAGGTTCCTAACATAACTAAAGAAAGCCTTGTGATTATCCTTAGTGTCCTGTGCAATTTTTCTCTCGAAGCTGGCCTTAGACGATTTTATGAGTGCCCGTAGTATTTTGCTAACACTGATCAGAGATGCCTTCCCTTTTTGGGATTTTGCTCTATCATGTAGTAGCTTCCTCCTTCTATTGTATAGTTTGTTTATGGCTGTGGTCCACCAGACAGGACGTCTGCCATTGGAGGATTGGGTCTTGGTTTTATTTGGGATTGCATGATCCATGCATTCATGAAGGTGTTCATAGAATGCGTTTATAAAGGATTCTGCAGTCTGGGCCGTATTTTCCACAGGCCCGGGGGCTTTGAAGGATTCCACCTCGGTTTTGAGGAGTGTGAAATTTGCTTTAGAGAAGTTTTACACTGTGGTTTTCTGGGCAGGGGGTGGGGTCGGGATGTGAATATCCAGTGAGATTAGTTTATGGTCTGATCTTACCAGTGAGGGATACACTTCTGGTCTGGAGCATAGAGTCCCCATGTTGGTGATGATCAGATCCAGTATGTTTTCCCCTCTTGTGGGAGTGGTAGCAAGTTGTTCCATAGCATTTGAGTTTATACATTCTAGGAACCTTTGGGCTAGGGTGTTGGAGCTAGAGTAATGCTCCCAGTCTATGTTTGGGTAGTTGAAGTCGCCCAATATAGTGGTGTTTGGAGAGACCTTCATATTTTCCAGTGTTCTCTGGAAGGCCAAGTGGGGTTCCCGGGTTTGGGAGGGTGCTGTGTAGCAGGCTATAAACTACAAGGCAGTTTTACCCACTGTTAGTTGCACATGGATAGTCTCTGATGCTTCGTGCTGTGCTACCAACCTGGAGGTGTGAGTATCTTTGACGAATATTGATACTCCCCCTCCTGTTCTCGTTCGGTGCAAGTTTTGGGGCCGACAAGCATGGTATGAGGTATAACCTGGTAGTGCTGGGGTGCTGTCGGGAGCCTTGAACCAGGATTCTGTTACTGCACAGATATCGATGTTCTCCATGCTAAGGACAGTTTCCAGTGCATGCATCTTGAGGTTTACACTGCTGGTGTTGAGTAGCATTACTATTAGTTTCTTATCCCTTGTGATACCTATGGAGGTGGGTTTGTCTTTTGAGCCTTGCCTAAAAAAGGCACTATGGGGGTAGCAAGAGCCTTTGCCAATATCCGAAAGCCCAGGGGTGACAGGTGCAAGCCATCCCTAGCAAAGCATCGTGGCTTGTCGGGCATGTCATCCCAGGCTGACAGGCATTGGATCCCCTTTGAATGACACCGATACTTAAGCCAATTGTTGAAATTGATCATCTTGTCTTCATATTGTGGCATCATTCTTGGTGAGGGTAAGATGCTACTCAAGGTCAGGGTCATACCGGCCTGGGCCACATGCTCTGAGAGCTCCTCTATGTCTCTTTTCATGTAGTCCAGGGAGGTACGTCTCAGGTCATTCACACCAGCATGGACAATGACTGAGTCATATTTGTACTTGCCTTGGAGTGACCTGAGTGCTTGTGTTATGTGGCGGATCCTAGCGCATGACAGGTAGCTCACCATGACCGTCTCCTTGTTCAGCCTGGCTAGTGGGACGTCAGTGTGCCTGACGATAGATTCACTTATTACAAGTGTATCAGGTGTGTTGTTTAGCCTTAAGGGCTGTGACTGTTTGGCACACTGGCTTTGTGAGCTATGTGTTGCACGTGTATTCTTTTGGGGTCGTGGTTGCTTGGGTGTCTGCTTTGGAGTTCTCTGCTGCTTAGGCAGATTTTTATTTAGAGCCTCCGAGTATGTTTTTGTATGTTTATGTGTTTGGTTTGCTGTCGTGGTAGGTCTATGTGAGACTGGAATTGTAGTGAGTGTGGTTTCCTTCTCCTCCTGACAGGTTTTGCCAGTACTGAGTTGAGAGAGCTTAGCCTCCAGTTTGGCTATATGGTTGCATCTCTCACATGTGTTGGAATTTGTTGGGAGGAGGAGAGGGTTGTCTGTGTACATGAGGCAGTTGTAACATTGCCTCAAGATTCCCAGATTCACCTGCTGGACCGGAGAGGAGATTGACAACTGACCTTTGGACATGCTAGAATAGTATTGGGAATTCCTTTATAATTGACAAAAAAGGGCCAATGGGGAACAAGGTACTCAAGGGGAGTTTGTGAGGGTGTAGTGCTTTTAATTTGTTAGTGCTGACTTATATAATTGCTTTAGTGAGCAAGTGCCAGGTAACTTAAATGCAATATGTTACAGGTAACTTAAATGCAAAAATGACAAACAGTAACTTTCTTTCAAGTGAAACAAGGAAATAAGTACAGTAAGCAATGCAGATGTCACTAGAGATCCACAGAAGCACTGAAAAGCCGCATTTTAGGTGGAATTAGCATTTCAGGGAAATAACAAGCAAACAAGCATACAAACAAAGCTACATTCAGCAGGCCTGGATCTAGTCTATGCTACAGCAAACAAGGTGTACCAATTTCAGTAAGAAACAGTTCAAATATGCAGGCACTATAAGCCTTTAACCAGAAATTCCCAGCTCAGAAGGGCTGAGTCCAGCCTCTCCTCCCACAAGAGTGCAGACCATGAACCTTCTTAATGTAAAATATCTGGCCTGAAGCCCAAGTGCTTAAACCAGAACTAATACACTTTTAGAATAACAGACACTGAGCCCTCAATCAGCAGTTCCCAACTTAGAAGGATGTAAGCTATCTGTCCTGCCACCACAGTATCCTTGACATTTAATGAGACTCACCCTCCTGTCATAGTTAGTTCCGTGTTTTGGGGCTGTCAAGCATGGTATGAGGTGTAACCTGGTAGTGCTAGGGTGATCTTGGGAGTCTTGAACCTGTTGTCTATTACTGCACAGATATCAACATTCTCCATGCAGAGTAGAGTTTGGACTGCATGCATCTTGCGGTTTACATGTCCTGCATTGAGTATCATTACTTCCATTTTCTTATCCCCTGTGCTACCTATGTAGGTGGCCTTGTGTTTTCAGCCTTACCACCAGAATGCAAAGATGTGCAGACATTACACTATGGTAATTAATAGTGGTGTACAAAACAATACAATGACAATCATACTGTTAATGCATCAGGCATGCTGGGATATACCCACAATGATATCATTACACTATACTGTTAACAACATGATAATATTACTACACTTCTATGTAGTCACCCTGTGCATCAGCATCATGTTAACCTGTTCCTGCATCAATGTTACAGATTGCAGGAGGTGGCATAGTTTCATCATATGCACAGGGTGTGTACTTGGTATGCCTGAGTCTGCCACTGATACAACCAATCGACATGTATGTGTGTGTGTGTGTGTTAGTGAGGGACAACAGTACAAGATGGGGCAATGTTGATGCAGTGTGTGCGTGTATGTGTTAGCCCTAGGTGTTAGCATTATGCATGTGTGTATGCATGCACACAGTTCCACCTCGTGGCTGCCATATACGGGTGTTTGTGGACAGCCACAGACTGTACCTGCCAGGTCATACAGATCACTGTCTCTGGCCACGGACACGGTACCTGTGCCTGGCAGGGGTGCTACGGACAGTATCAGGTACTAAGCCAGACTGGGTACTGTCATCAGAAGCAGTTGGTTGATGACTGGACACATGTCCCTGCTGGGACTGTCCAGAGCCACGTGCACGTGGTCTCCTAGGGCGGTCTGATGACAGCACAGACCCAGCATTGCTGGGGCTGGTACTGGCACTATGGGAGCGGCTGCGGGTTTGTTGTCGTCCATGACCACTGCCAGCTGCTGATGTTGCTGGCATACGTCCACGTCAACGCCTCAACCGTCCTGCATTGCCCTGGCTCATGGACATGTAGTTGTGGAACAGATCTAATGTGTCCCCCCAATGTCTGTCAATGACCTCGGTGAAATTATGGATGGCAGCCGCAACATCACGCATAGTGTTATTCATAGCAGTGCGATGTGCTCTAAGCTCCCTCAGACCCTGTCTGGTGTACCGTTCCATACGTGCCTGTGCCTGCATTACAGCCTGGAACATAGCTGAGGTTGAAAGACCTCTGTGGGCACGTCTGACAGGGGCAGTACGACCACAGATGCTCCCATGAGAACCCCTGGACATCTGCCTGTGTGGTACCATGTCAAGACTCTGGCCATGGCTGCTGTGAGGGGATGCATGTGCCACTGATACCACATTACCCTGGTCAATGCCCACTGTATGCTGTCCCTCACCTAAGGACATTGGTGACAATGGATGTATTGGCAGGATGACTGTGCACATTGATGGGGTTGACTGCTGTGTACTGTTGACTGGCTGACCAACAACAAACCCTGTCACACCTCCCTGCACCATTACACATGTATCATCATTATCACTATCCCCAGCAGTGGCTTCAGGTTTCCTGCTGCACACCACCAGAGCAACACCAGAATCTGTGAGAGGAAGACAGGAAACACAGTTTACAATGTGTACACAATGTTACCACAGATGCACACGGGCACATGCACACATGCACACATGGGCACATGCACACATGCGCACATGCGCACATAGGCACATGCGCACATGCACACATGCGCACATGGGCACACATGCACCCATGCACACATGCACACATGCACACATGCGCACATGGGCACATGCACACATGCACACATGGGCACATGCACACTCCTCAGTACATGAGATACAAACACACAGACACAAACACACCTGCAATCCAACACATAGCAATACTGTTTGAGGGTATTATTACTATTATTATCATTAGTATTAAAAGTATTGTTATTACACACTCACCAGCATGGATTGGCTGCCTTGCTGTTACACCAGAGGGACCTGCACAAATAAGACATTTATTGTCAGTGGGCACAACTGTGCCATTGATACTGTGAGTATGATACAATACATAGTACAACAGTTGGCTTTCACAGGTCTACTGCTGATATTGAGAATATCAATCTTGCACAATAATTTCCAGGATAACAGCTACAAACACAGTACACATCTCACACATGCATAAACTACCAGTGTAGAGAACAGTCAACTATAGATATGGCATGTTACCTGCACGCTCCATGTCCACATGCTGGGTGGCTCCAGCCTCCATCATTACACATGTCTGCGGATGTTGTTGTTGTTGGGCTGGATCCACAACACTTAGGAGGACCTCCTCCTGTCTGGTGAGGGGGCGGGTGTATAGCTGCCCCACCACCTGTGGCAAGCTGTTGCCTGTGGATATCAGACGCACGCTGATGGACATTTCTAATTAAATCACTGCAGTGATGGCGTACCTGCTCATATGTCTGGTTATGCATGCCTATGTCATTTACCCGACGGACAAGGTCTTGCCACAGTGCAGCCCTCTCCTGCTGGTTCTGGCTGGTGCGGGAAAAGAGTGTGGCAAAATCCCGCACCAGGCTCTGGTGTATCTCCTCATCCTCTGCAGCTGAGTACAAGGGGTTGCGCTGGTGCACCATCGCCCTGGAAGGAAAATAAAAATATGTGAGCAAGTACTATGGCACACATAATACCCTACTGTAGTGATATCACTGAACTGCCATATATAGCATCTGTCTGTCTATTGGGGGATACACATGTAAATGACCACATATCAGTGCTCAGCCAACAACTGTGTGGCAGTGCCTGGCACACTCCATACAACAAACTAGTATACACCAGCAGTCGGCACACTGTTTGAGGTCCAATGCACAACCTTACACTGGGGGTATGTATCAAGGTAATGGATGGGAACATTGACAACCCATGCAATGCATGCAATGCACAGTTAAAATTTCAATGGTAATGCATCCTAGTCTTTGCGGCCATACCCCTACCTACACCGCAGTGATATACAGGGAACCACAGCACAACATATGGCAATGTAGTATGTTTGTATCCCAATACCTGACACATCTTTCTCTGGCCTAACACCAAGGACACACACTACCATGACAGACACAAAGTCATGCTGAGCAATCACACCATTACAGACCTTGCACACAGTCAGTGGCACACTCATTCCACCTCACATAGTTGGTATTGCAATGAGTACATGTGTGTGTGCATTGTGTCATAGGTAGGTAGTATGCTATTGGCCCTGGGCCTACAGCAGCATACTGTTATGCTACCCTGCCCCTTTGGGACACATGTAATGTGATTGTACTTGCTCCTGTCAAACAGTTACACAGGGTGTCTCATATGGCATATTACCTATCTGCATAACATTCAACAGGGGTATGTCTGACATCTACTAATGAGGAGCCTTGCTTCTTAATGCTGGGTGGTTTACTCCAGGGTATGGCTTATTTGTGGGTAGGAACATGTACCTCCACCATGTGCTCTTTACTGCGGTGCCAAGGATGACAGACATAGGTCATTTAGGCTGGGGATATTGTGAGGTGTTACCATGGTTGTTGGACAACTGTTATGGGTGTGACTTAACTATGTATATCCAGCAGTGGTAACCTCTGTGTCGGTAGTTTGAGAGGCACTCTGTGGTTTTGTCAGTCACTCTGCATAGTTAATGTGTTTGAGGGCATTATCACTGTTTGTTAGGTATGACTGTGTCCTTCTCCCTTTCTGTAGTTGTCATGGGAGGTACATACCGGGTAGGACATTGTGAGGTGTAGAGGGGTACAGTGACATACATTTCCCTAGCTGACACACCATTTGTGCTGACACGTACCATGTACAGGGATTACAAGACTAGTGTGCCACTGTGAATATCAAAGGGGAGGCTATTGTAGACTTGTTTCCCATGTTCCCTTCTGACACATCCAGTAGTAGGCAGGCAACCACCTATGTGGTGGTTAGTGGTGACAGTGTTTTGGAATGGGGTATGGTACTCCAGTATCCACACTGGTGTTCAGTCCATGCCTTTGTCACCAGGCACCTGTTGCAATACATCTGCACACATGTGCCTCTCTCAGTATATATATATATATATATATATATATATATATATATATATATATATAGAGAGAGAGAGATATTCATATACATACATATCTCTAGACATTCATATCTGTCTGTATATGTGTATGTATCTATATATATCTATATATGTATGTGGCTATTACATATATATGTATATACATATTCTATCTATCTATCTATATATGTCTATCTATTTATACATCCCTCTCTATCTATGTACACATATATGCATATTATATATATATATATATATATATATATATATATATATATATATATACATATATATATATATATATATATATATATATATATATATATATATATTTTATTTACACATACGAATACACACACTAACATACTGCTAAACATCCATTACTGTACTACCTACATTGTACGTTGCACTACAACCTACATTGATATGTGCACATAGCAACCTTCAAATACATATGTATGTCCAGCCTTCACTAACAGTTGCAGTATGTCCCCTGCCCTATGCACATCTTCATATATATATAGATACAGACTGCTAACACATATGGAGGGTTCACAGTATGTAGATTATTAGATTATGTAGTTTACATTACCTTTGTTTCTCACTGCTGTTTGTGATGGCTTGCTGCTTGGTGGCCTGCTGATGGTTAGCTTGATGGTTTTTATTTTTTTTTTTTTAATTTTATTTTTTTTTTGGTGTCTCTCTCTGTCTCTCTCTCTCTCTCTCTCTCTGTCTCTCCCTCCGGTTGTTGCAATGAAACTATTGCATGTGTGGACTGGGAGTACAGGCTGCTTTTGTAGGTATCTGCACATGTGCATGTGATGGCCTCTGCACCAATTGTTAGCCAGCATTTACTAATTGCATGCAGCCTGCTGTGTGGTAATTGCAGTTCTCACTGTGATTTCAGGGCAGTGCTATAAAATGTTAGGTTAGGTAGGCATAGCCCTTTCAGATTTTCAAGGTGGGGACCATGCTGGTATGCTGTGGACACTGTTCTGTGAGTGTAAATGTTGGTATGTCTCTCATATTTAAGGCTGTGTTGTAGGCACTGAAATGCATGTTGTACTGAAACCTGACTATTGCTTCCTCCAGTTCATTCTTCTCAGTGTGTATGTTAACTGACACCTAATAATACTAATACTGTTTAAATGGGAGTATGTGCTTTCCTGTGGGACTTGTGGATTAACTGGTATACAGCAGTGGCTTTTGCAATTTGTTGCTATGGCTTCACTATTTAGCCTTTACATTCACTCCTTGAAGGCCTGCTAGGTGTCTTTACTGGAATGTGTTGCTATGGCTTTCCTATTTTCCATTTACATTCACTCCTTGTAATGCTTGCTATATTTCTTTCAGCAGCAATTCCTTATATGTTTGGTGGTACTGCATGCAGTCTGGTCTGGCCAAGGTGTGGGGCTTGACACCTACAAGGGTATTTTATTTTGCTGCTGAGCAGTAGTGGGGCCTTGTACTTTGTACTAACATTTATGGATAGCAGGCACATGCAGTGCTTGTAAACTGCTATACTGTCCTTATTTTATTAGTTGGCTACATCCTTTGATATTTCTGGGTTGTACTCCTACATCAGGGTGTGCTTGTGGAAGCAATTCTACAGCTATTCACAGAGTGTGTGACAGCAGACAGAATGATATACCTGTGAGTTTGTGACACTTGCAGGCCTCAGATACTCTCAGGTGTATCTTTTATCAGCCTCAGGGAATGGTACATATCAGTGGGATACACCCGTGATATATTTCAGATATTTTGCAGTTGTGACTGTGGGGTATTTTGAGCATATGTATTATTACACCATTTCTGACATGCAAGTAGTGCATACTTTAAGTAATTGACAGTTACCATTACGTGGGATTCCACACCTTTCTGCCTACTGTTAGTGCATTTCACAGGGAGTCAGTGGGGCACAGTTAACATTTGTTTTCAAATCAGGAACATCCCTGTAAATCAGTCACAGTTGTGAGGTCTGGCCTCTTACCTATTCAAATATGGTGGTGTTTATCCTGCTCTGATAGTGTGTGTGGTTTGCAAGGTGCTACTGTCACATTATTACCTACTAGCTACCTACTAGCATGGCTGTTTCTCTTCTCACACTAATGTAATGCAAATCCACAAGAATTGCCAGTAAAGATACAAGAAAAGCTTTGTGTAATAGCCTTCCTATATTCCCTTTACATTCAGTCCTACTATTTCATGATATATTGCTTTCAGCACAAAGTTCTTGTATATCAGTCATGGCTTAGTGGTAAGTCATACAGACTAGTGTTTCCAAGGTCCTGCGTTCGAGACTGACAGAAGAATTTTATTTTGCTGCTGAGAAGACTACAGGCCTTGTCATTCAGAGTGACTAAGGCACTTTTAAGCAGTTGTAAGCGGGTTAGCGCTGGTTTGCGTGGAGCTCACACATGTGCAATGTCGCTTAGCTTCGTGCACACATGCTTAGCTAAGCGCACACAAGCGCACACCCGCTTACTACTGCTTAAAAGTGCTTCCTCTCGCGCACACCCGTGCTCATTTCTTTGAAAGAAAAGAAAATGGGGAGATAGGAAAGTGGTGAAAAAGGGGGCACAAAGAAGGTAGGACAGTAGGAAAACAAGCTCGGGATTTACAGGAAGGATGTAGGAAAGGCCCATAGCTGCCCATTTCTTTATCAGCAACAGCTGTGATTATGTGTGTAATTTGGTGTGAAATTTGAAACCTTCCACCCCTGAGAGAGGGGTGAGGACAACAAAATATGTTGTACAGCCAATTGTAATTACCAGTTCACATGTCCAGCAGACATGTCTGCAAAATGGGCAGCTATGCATGGGGCGTAATTTTTTTGCGGGAACAGAGTGCCCTTTTTTTTTTTTTCAGGTGAGAGTGGAATGTGAGGTACAGGAAGTAGGTATATTTGGGGAGGTAGGTAGGGGAGGTTAACAGACAAGACAAACAAGATGCATACAGGGGCGGAGTATGACACGTGGGGGGGAAACACAATTGACGGGGACGGATGTTTGGATATCGCCCATGAGCCCACAGATGGCAACAGTGGAACTGAGATCCCCACCCATGGGCAGTTGCCACTGCACCTTCACTGCCCAGGATGGGGCTGTGCTGGGGGCTGTGTAGGACGGGCAGCAGGCACACCCGTGAGTTGCGCCACCCGTGCCTCAAGCTGGCGTAGGGGTTCAAGCACAGAATGCCTGATCTCGCTATGTACCACAGACCAGACACTTTGGAGGGTGAGTGGACGTTCTCCTCCGGCCACGCTTGCAGAGGGGGGATGAGCCCCATCCCCTGCAGTGCTTCCACCCGAAGGTGGCACAGGGCCACCGGAGGAGGTTCCGGCCTGGGCACTAGTGCCAGGTGCACTTGCCAGCTGAGGTGGGAGAGGTGGGTCCGCTGGAACCCGCCTTCCCTGTTGTCCTATGTTTAGCAATATTTTATGACATTTTGGGTTAGTAACAAACAATACCATTCAAAATTAGTTGTAACAGCATGCATCAGTATTCCCATTAACCAAACACCCATGAATTCCAAACATTGAACAGCAAGCATAACACATGCATATTTTGAACAACAGTACACAATCCAACAGCATGTAGGGTTGATTGATGGCAACAGGCCATCAGGTTTGGATATGTGAACAGGGCACATGCATCAACGTACGTGCAAATATGTATAAACCAACAGGACAAATGTCCATAGGAATTAATTGTGAATACACATACCCAGTTTGTTGTGGAATGGCATTATTTGTGAATATAGGGTAGGGTGAAGAAATATTTCATTAACAACTTCAACTACCTATACATATGCTGTACATTTCTAGTAGCTGCAGATATATATACCCTACAGGTCTTAGTACAGTTTCATATATGTAACCTTAGGAATGTTGGTGATGGGACTGTTACTGCTACATTAATATACATTGCATTTTTATTCATACATGTTCATATCTGGCTGTGTTCAGGTACAGCATCCTGCTACATTTGATTTATATGGCTCTAGACAACTGTGGATGTTCATTATTTCATACAACCATACTATCTCCATATTGCAAGGGTACAGCAACATATCCAAATTGTGGGACAGACACATTCCAGCTTCAGTACTTCATTACAAACATTTCACTGTTTGGTTGTGGCTGTCTCATTCATTTCATTATGTACTGACTGCAGTATACTTTATTCAAGAGTTATTACAGCTTTCTTGGTCGATTCATACCTCTTTCTCACACTCTCATTTGTTTTATTTTTACAATTCAAGATGGTACTTAATTCTAGGCGTTATTAACATGTCTTACTTGGTTCCAACAATCCTTTCCAACAGACTCACTTGTTTCATATGGCAGATTTTAAAAGGGGATGTATTTGACACATGTCTATTGTCTTTAGCTTGTTTACCACTAATTTTCAGGCTGAAGCAGGTTATCTGATATTACAATACAGGTGGAAAATCTCTATTTCAGACTTGTTTAATTGTTATTTCTGGATTACAGGCTGCATCACTTATCTAATCATACAGTACTAGCAGAATATTTCTTCTAGTGTTATTTGAACTTTATTAATATGTAACTACACTGAACTCTTTTACAAGCTGTCTCACTTATATTGTATAACAATTACAGAAAAATAATTACTAACCTGCCTGGTGGCACAACCGCTCCAGCCAATCACTATAGGCTCGCCAATTTGCGGAACGCACACCTTTGTAATATAAATGAAGTAATATTGGAACATACATCTCCATAATATCAGCTAGGATAATTTCTTACATACGTAATTACATGAATACTTACTCAGTAGTGGGGCGTTGGGCATTTGCCGGGCCTCCTGGATCCAACGGTTCAGTTGGTCCTGCTTTTGTCTCTTCAGGTCCGCATGGTGGTGACGGACCTGTTCACCAGTCTTTGGTATGCCTGTGGCACTGGTGAGATCATGTGCCAACTGGTTCCACGCCTCTGCCTTGAACGCACCCCACAGAACCTGGCCCTGCATGAGTTGAGTCTCATGATCGTGGACTAGGAGCCAAACCATATATTTGGACTCCTCAACACCCCACTTCTGTGCTCGGAAGCGACTGCCCTCTCCTACACCTGCCATCCTGACTGCAAATTGGTTCCACAATCAGTTATGCTGTGTATTCCCACCTATGGGGCTTATATATGCCGTTTTTCCCGCACTTATCTGTGATTGGCCATTTTGGAAATGTATCAGCTTAAAGAAACCTGCTTTGCCATGCTTCTATTTCCATTCATTCCTATATATATGCTAATACTGCATTTCTCAGTACAAATGTCATGACTTAGTGGTTCAGTACTTTGACTATGATGCACAGTATCCTGGGTTCGAGCCTGGGCATTGCTTTTTTATTTTACTACTGTCTAGACAGGCTAGGAGGTGTGTCTGTGTAAAGCCGGCTTTGATACAGCTTGCTCAATGTTGCCTGCCAGTAAGCCGGTTGGCGCACTGCGCAGCTCCGCGCAAACTGGTTACGCTGGTTTATGCATCATTTGGCTATGAGCACGCATATTACGCTGTGTGAGGCGTTGCTCAGCTACGGGCACACAGTTTCAGCGTCTTAAAGCACCGCTCAACTCCAGGCACTCATATTACACCTGTTAAAACACTGCTCACCTGCAGGCAGTCATACTCAGCTTGGTAGAGCGCTGCTCAGCTATGGGCACTTATACATTTTTTTTTATTGTATCAGATTTTTTCAAAAATACATGGCCCATTTCATTACATTTTACTTAAATTATAGTTGTATATATGTACATATATGTCAGGGGATTGTTTTGTGCTTATTTCACTAAAAATAGAAAATGATGTTGTTGGGGCACGAACCGTGACTACATCCTCTTTGGCCAACGTCTCTACTGCTACACTATTGCTACTTGGCTTAATTTGCATATTTAGATATTTTATGCTTTTCCTATGACTGCTAACTGTGGCTGGGCGAAGGGCACACCCGCGCAAACGAGCGCAATTACGGGCAAACTTTTTTGAAATTATAAAAAAAAAAAAAATTAAACTGTTAATTTTTACGGTTTACATTACAGTTGGGTTTATAGTCTGTGGGGGCATGTGTGGTGTTGTGTTTCTTGACATTTCCGCGGACTCGCTCGTGGGAGTTTCCTTTCAGGACTGTGACTCTTCTGGGGTCGTGTCCCTTTGCAGGACTCGCCATGCGGACATGCCCCCTACTTTCCTACACAGACCGTGTTAGCCTAGGGTGTGATTCAGCATGCCCTCATGAATATGCATGGCATGCTGACATCACCCCGTTTAACTGCAGCCTCCGTGTAAGACTTGCTAACTCTTACACGGAGGTTTCGTGAATCCTGCTGACAGTTTAAAAATTAACTGTTGGCAAATGGCAAACAAGCAGTAAACATGTCCATTTTGAATAACCCAGTTAGTCCCTTAGCAGCCCAACAAAAACTGTTAAGACAGAATTATGCAAAAGCCCTTTCACTGTTTGCACAGGGATCAGTGTGAACCTATATATGTAAGCTTCCCCTTCTTTCTCGGGAGGTATTTGTGTTATTCAGTTGTTTGATTACCCTTGTTCTCAATCTGCATTCTGTTTATATACAGCTGTCTGTGTTGTTTTGAGCTGTATGCTGATACATATAGAGCCTTTAAACCTTGAACTGTTTTATATTTATCACATTATGTTCCACATCTGCGATCTCAGTACAGGACTGAGCATTGTAATAGCTGCATATCATATCACAAAGCTATTGCTTATATGTTCATATCTGTGATGGACACATTAATATTGCACTGACCTTCTTGGGGGAGGAGGTCACTTAGCTAAAGGTTATGCCAAGTGTTAAAAGCAACTTACTGACTTTGAAATTTTCCAAGCTGTTTATTCAGCTATAAACAGGGCAGTGAACAACTGGAAGTGGAGGAAGATATGAAGGAAAAGATATTCAGGAATGCTGGGATCTTTTCATGATTATATTTACCATCTGATTGAGATATTTGTTGTAGTGTCTAGTTGTGTTAGTTATCTTAAGAAATTGTAAGAAATGTTCTGAGTGGCGGACAGAAAAAAGCATGAACAGATTAAAAATAAGAAGGAAGAAGTGCTGGCAAGATATAAAATGAAACCAAAAGGATGAATAAAGTTAAAGGAGAAAAAAACCCCTAAAAAACTGAGAAAAAAATGTTTTTAGCAAATCTTGAACTTTCCTGCACCATTAAAGTCTCTGTATCAAAGTAGGTGGTTATCATTATTTTGTATTGTGGTATACCCCAGAAAGGGGGGCTGCCATGCTGCATGATTTTGTTTTATGGTCAATGGTTTTGATTGATTTCGTTGTAGATGTACAAACAGAAACCCCTATGATGACAGGATCATTTACTCTGGTTCTCTCTCCCATTGGTTTACAACAGTACTGTGATTGCCTACTTTTGGCTGTCAGCATCTACCTGTATTTTTCATTATTTTGCTTCCGTTGATTTTTACTAGTGACCCTCTCTTATACAGCATTTTAAGGAATGTTTGAATGATAGACTTGAAAGAGATGATTGCTCTTTTCAAAGTAATTACTGTAGTTCAGTATTCAAGTCTGAGAAATCTGATCAGTGTGGTTAGTTGGTGTTACTTGGGCTGAACTGGTTTGTGTTGCATTCACAGTTTTAACACTGTAGTTAGAAATAGAGTCTTTGATATTAGTCTTCCCTTCCCAAACTCACAGATTTGTCTCAACCAAACACTGTATATAATGCAAAAATGATGTAACAAAAACACCAGTAGAAAATGCGAACTTTTACAGAGAATACAGTATAGAAAAAAAGTGTAAAATCAAATACTGGCATAAAATTGAGAGAGTAAGATAAAAACATTTTCTTTTTTTGCGGCACTCCAAGTTTGTTTAAAGGGAAAGACAACTAATTTGTAAAAAGAAAAATAATTAAACAAATGTGTGAGTGGAGTTTTTTATTCATTTGCACCTGAAAACTGAGCTTGTAAACCTTGCTTTTTTTAACTATAGCTCCAAGGTACACCCTTTAGCTGAGGTGTGATGCTGACAATCTGTGACTGATAAGGCTCATTTAAATGCCAATGTTTTGGAGCCATTGTTTTTTAATGCCTCTGTAGTTGGAATAAGTGACCTCTCCTAATTGTTCTGCCCTCCCAGACTTCATGATGTAACAGAAGAGGAGACAAACATAGGAGAGAAAGGCAAACAGAAGTAAGTCCAGAAATAAAACAAATTAAATAATTTATTAAATAATGCTTTTCCTAACTGGGGCATGTGTAGTGTTGGGTTACAGTGAAAGAAGATCTCTTTTCAGAAAGAAAGGAAATTGATATTTGGTTGGAGCTCACCTTTAACACCTATGAGGTGTGGAATGTCACATCTCTAGCAGCCTACACACATCCTTGCATTCCAGAACATTTTCTGAAAAATCAACTTAAAAAGCATGAGATAAACAAATGCAAATATTTTAGGAACTATATAAGCTATTAAAACGGTATAAATAAACTGTTACCAGTAGGAAGTGTTCTTTACACTGGTAATAGCACATTCTTAGACTTTTCATAAATACCTTAGCATATTATAATGCACACAAACCTAGAATTATATTTTTGATAAACTTTCGCAAACAAGTTGTTATATCTTAGAAACTGTACAACCTAGACATATATTGTTAGAACTTTTTTGTTAACCAGATGTAAGCATTCATATGACTGCAGGAATCTCTTCTCTGAGTGCAGGTTTATTGAGATAAATAAATGTGAAAACTTATGCTTAATTGCATAATTAGCAGTATAAATAACATTGAGCATCCCTCAATATGTGCAACTTACAGTGAAAATATCAACAACAGTTTTCTTCAACAGCATCTAAGGTTTCACCTGATGCCATGCAACAATTTGTGAGTCACTTGTTTTCTGAAGTAATAAGTAACATATGAAAACATTGTTTATTTTCATAATTACTAAAAAAAAAAAAAACAGCTAACAAGATATCCAGTATAGTGTGACATTGACACTGACAATGGCATTCCACACCATACCCTCAGTAGTACAGAAGTCTCTCAGTTATGAAAATATGGACATAAATATAAAATATGTAATTAATAAGCAGCAAACTGATTAATTTCTCTACTGCAAGATATCATAGATTAACAATCTTAATGTCATTTTGTTAAAAAGTCCTTGTCCTTTCTTATACTGCCTATTACTAGCTGATAAGTTGCTCAGTTAAAAAAGCCAGTCCGATAAAATGTCTTGATGCCATAATGAGCTACGGGTGTTAATTGGAACTGTACTAAAAGGTTTTATAAGCTTGAAAGTGTTAAGTATCAGGAAGAAATTCACTGTTTAGGAAACTGAAAAATTACTAAAAGAAATTATTAACTTAGGTTGGCAAATTTTACTGCTGACAACAAAAAAGCCATGGTCAGGCATCTATGGGACTACAGGAATGATTCTACGTTGAATGAAGGATGGAGCTATGATTACTAATCAGACACAGCTAACTCAATGTTTTTGCCAAATACCTGTATTTATATAACATTAGGCATGATTGAGAAATCTTTAAGTGTTACTAAGTCTTACTCTGTGGCTGGCCCTTATGGCCTTCATGGGTACTTCATTCCAAGGATGAGTACGTCTGTATCACAATGTTGATTTTTTTTATTTCAGCATCAGTTAATGGAAGGGTGCATTCCATACATATGGAAAACTGCTTTTGTCATTCCACTTTTTAAAGGAGGTAATGCATACACATTAGACAGTTGTTTTCCAGTCAGCCTCACATGTATTATAGGAAATGGTTTAAAAGAGTGATTTGTTCAATAATAACAGAGGAGTTAAGTGTTACTTTGTTAATTTTTCAGCATTTTTTTCCTTCTGGTAGATCTTATCTCAACAACTTTCTTTGTTTCTATCAAACTGCATGGGAATCAGTGGACCTAGACTTATCAGAAGATGTATTTATGTAATGTATTTAATTATATGCCTCACAGTAACATTCTTTTCATCTTGTCAAAACTGTGTACTAATCAATTTATAGTCAAATGGACTGGAGAGTGGTTGACTTGGAGAACATTTAAGGTTAAAGCTGACGGCATCTTTTCTGAACTTAAGAAGGTATCAGTTGGGGTATCTCAAGGCCTGGTGCTGGGCCAGTACTATTTAACATATTTCTGTCTGACTTTCCATTTCTTAGTAACATCTCATTTTGTATGTTTGCAGATGGATAAAATAGGGACAGTTATGCAGTGAAAGACCAAGATAAATTGCAGGAGTATTTAGACAGGCTGTTTGTTTTGCTGTTAAGCAGGAAGATGAAATTTAATACAAGCAGTAAAAAGGGATTACATTTTAGCTGTCATAATCTATATTTTCCATATGCCCTGGATAATGTTTTATTAAGCAATGACAATAAAGCCAGGGACTTGTGTATAACTGTAAATAATCAACTAAATTATGAGGCTAACCTTACACTGGACTTCAAGAAGTGCTATGACGTTATTTGCGATGTTTTACATAGCATTTCAAGTCATGATGAGAGAGTACTGTACACAACTGTTGTTAAGTCTCATATTGAATACTGTGGTGCTGCTTGTGTCCTTAAACACACACAATTGAAGAGGGTGGAAAAAATATGGACGTTTTATACTGAGAAAATAGACAAAGTGAACCATCTAAACTCTAAGAATTGACCAGAGTGGCAGTCACTGCATTCAGTAAGGTATAGGTTTCTTTGTGACAGTCGTATAACTGTATATAAATTATATGTATGATGTGGCTATGCTTGCCACTCTTGGTATGGAAATACGTCTCAACAGACACAGTACAAGAATAGCATGTTATTTTTGAAAAATCCAACTTGCAATACAAATCTGGAGGAACAATGTTTTCATTACAAGGTTGGTTAACTATGGGGTGAATTACTATTGGGATTAGAAAAGCATCAAACTTTGATAGTTTCAAGGCTGATGTAGATAAATGGTAGTGATGGGGTTTATGGAGTTAGCTGAATGGTGTCAAACTTATATAAGGTTACTACAGAGGCTCCAAGTTTATGTTATACTGCATATTGAATGTTGAACATTGAACACTGAAGGCAGTAAATGACAGAGTTATCCCTTGTGTCTTGTGATTCCCCTTGCCCTTAAATGCCATTAAGGCACAATTTGAAGTGTAATCCCTGGTTCCTAGTGACACACCCCCATACTCATCTTTGTTAAATGCCATTAAGGCATGAGACAATAGAGTTATCATTGGTTTGTAGCAGTTTCTCTGCCCTATGTACCATTGAAGCATGATTCTAAGTGCAATTCCTGGTGTCTAGTAGTTTCCCCATCTTTGTCTTCGTTAATTATAACTAAGGCATGAGATGAAACAGCTATTTCAGGTTTCTAGTGGTTTCGCTGACTCACTGTTAGAAGTGTAGCTCATTATTCTAGGATAGTGTAGCAATATGACAGCCCTGTCTACACCCACCACATACATTCATTGCATACACACACACACAAACCTACCCTGATCCTTCACTAACCTCCCCCTACTTTCATCTTTAACACACACACACACACACACACACACACACACACACACACACACACACACACACACACACACACACACACACACACACACACACACACACACACACACACACACACGTGGCCCCTCACAAACACACAATAGACACTTCAGACAACAGACACTTTCCCCAACATTACCTGTATGCAGCACTCCATAGTACTTACCTCTAACATAGTGGATGAATGCAAACTTTTGGCAGTGTTCATTGCCACGAGCAACCAGGAGCAATAATGTCAACTTATGTAGCTGAATGACTCTCTAATAAGTATATGCCACTTCCCCCATAATGCCTCATTAGCATTTAGCATGGCTGCAGAAACCTGCCACCATGGTGATGTACAAAGTTGTGTTAAAGCACCGTGATAACGATAACTTTCCTGAACTGGACCCATAATATTGCATATGATTTTTCCCTTTACAAAAATTCTCAAAGGAAATCCAAACATAACCTTTACTAAGTTCAGCAAGAAAATAATATTTACATAATTTCCTTCTACCTCAGTACAACTCAGTTAAACTAATTTCCAATCCACCTATCTTCACACAATCTAGTGTCATTATAATCATATAATTTATATTTTCTGCTCTTCTTTACTTGGATATTTTATTTTAGAATTCTTCAGATGACTCCTTAAAATATACACCTCCACAAACATATTAATTTCTAGTTCTATTTCATATACATTTACATATCACACTATATACTTATTTCATATAAAAAGAAATTCCAACTTAAAACACTACTTTCTTTAGGTAAATGGCTAAAATACCAAATTTCATTATAGACTTATTTTTCTCTTACTGTTACCTTCAGTGAATATCCAAACCAGCCCAGAACTACCCCTTTCACTGGTAAAACCTACAGATCACCACACATCACAGGCAGCTGGTAAATTAAAAGCAATGTAGGGATGCAAAAAGCAACTGAATAGAACAGGACTATATTATGACAGGTAAATGACTGCTTAACTGTGATCAAACAACATCTGGGACCTGTCACTTTCATCCAGAGACTGCATCACTTCTTAGTCAGTGTAACCACTTTATTCAGGTTGGATCAAATAACAATAATGACAGTAGTCAAAGTAATGCATTTCTGTTTGTTTTGCTCAAACATACACCAGCCTTGCCAAATCAAAACAATGACTATTTAACTGTTATCAAACGACATCAGGGATCAGTTAGTTTTACCTGTAGACTATCTCTATGCTTCATTAAATTTAATAAATTAAGATTAATCTTAATTCATCTTTAAAGTCCCATGACCCAACTACAGTTTTCAAAAAAAAAAAAAAAAAACAGAAGACGAGGTATGACTAAAAAGCATGACTCCCTGTCATTTGTGAAGCTCCACTAGAACTTATAAATGAAAAATATATTTGAAAATGTAATAAGAGATCTGGGGACCTAAGTAGATAGTAATCTCTCCTTTGATAATCACATTGCCAAAGTGGTTAGAAAATCCTTCTATGTGTCCCACCTAATCACAAAAGGGTTCACATCCAGATCAAAAGAGGTCATTGTGCCCCCTCTACTCATCACTCATCAGGCCCATCATAGAGTACAACACCCCATTTTTGGATGTACTTTACAAGACACCTGCAAAAGCTGGAAAGACCACAGAAGTACCTCACCAAGAGGATCACTGGCCTCAAACAGATGCCCTACACAGCTCAACTGAAGAAACTCCAGCTGTACTCGATTGCATACCGCCTACTCAGAGGTGATCTCTGCCTGACATACAAGGCCATGTCCAACCCAGAATTGATGGACATGCTCCACCTAAAGAAAACCTTATCCCCTTGAGCTACACACTCTAGGGATCTAAACCTCACCACAGCAATAAATAGGACATGCTGGAGGGATAAATTCCTGTCCCAGAGACTTCCCATGCTTTGGAACAAGATTCCAATCTACATTAGGCAGAGCTCCTCGCTAAAAATCTTCAAGAGAAACCTTGACGAATGGATGGGAAACAGAAAGTTTACCCCGGGGATCACTTCAGTGCTCCTGCTGGACAGAGGCACAGGGAACTAATCTAAGGGGCAGTGAAAGCCAACACATTCTGGCTAGGCTTATAAATGCCTTCGGGCAGATAACCTAGTACCTACCAATGAGCCTATAAAATAAAATAATTAAAGGGACCACAGGACCCCCTTTTAAGACACAGAGGCATGAGTAAAATAAAAACAATTCCCTGCTTTGAGAATGGTGATACAATTCCCACCAGCTGTAAAAGAATAATAAGATTTAACCAAAAACAAGACAAAACTTAGCATAATAGTATAATAGTGTAACATTTCAATTATATTAATTCCAAGGCAAGCCTCAAATCTTTAAACCTTAAAACCTATTGCTTGAATCCACCTGACCAACAGCAGTATTTCACATTTACAGGTGGTAATATTCTTAGCTATATTTAGTTGTATTAAAAAGGACTTAATGAAATTCATATAATAATGAAAAATAATGAAATCTCTGGCAGACAACAAGACACTAGCCTCACCCATTAGCCAGCGACGAGCTTCAGACATTAGCACAATGAGAAACCAGCGAACAAGTTTTAGAAGATTATAGAATTTAATGGCTCATCATTGGCTGAATGTCAGCATATCACAAGCAGGGATGGACGATGATATTTCTTCTTTCACTCCTTACCTGGCTGCTGTGCACCCTGCTCCGATGCTTCCACCTACACCTTTGTGTTCCTGGATGTCCCTGCACCTGACCACCTGAATGTGCCCTGTTTTGATGCCCAAGGGAAATATTCCTGTGTAAAGAATTGACCTACCAGCTCCCTGAGTGACCTCCCTGAAAAAAGACAGTGAAACCTTTGTGTTCCTGCACGTCCCTGCACCTGACCACCTGAATATGCCCTGTTTTGATGCCCAAGGGAAATATTCCTGTGTAAAGAATTGACCTACCAGCTCCCTGAGTGACCTCCCTGAAAAAAGACAGTGAAACATTTGTGTTCCTGCACATCCCTGCACCTGACCACCTGAATGTGCCCTGTTGTGATGCCCAAGGGAAATATTCCTGTGTAAAGAATTGACCTACCAGCTCCCTGAGTGACCTCCCTGAAAAAAGACAGTGAAAGTATGTTACTGCAGCTACTTGAAAGATTGTATCCATAACAATAATTAAATACACTGCTAAGTTAGGTAAGCTTCCCAGTCAGGTTAGCCAGCAGCCAAACTACCTCCCTCCCTCTTACAGCACTCTTCTAACCCCTTACTTTTAGTTTTTTTTTTTTACCCTACTTTCCCCATACTTTTATCTCCCTTCTCCCTCAGTCTGATATCCCCTAAGCTGACTTCTTTAATCCAATAAGGTGTTTGACCACCAGATGGTGCCTTAATATTAACCTTCTGCCCTTAGTTTCTTCATCCTCTCTCTGCCATATCTCCCTAACTAAGCTTTCTGTCCTTTAGTTCACCTTTTTCCTGATCTAATCTCCCCAACCAAGTCCCCAGCTTACTTTTGACTCACTGGTTTCCCGATCTTCTATACCCTAAGGCATCTTAAATCTCTGTCTACTCCTCTTACATCTGTAAATCTATACTTGCTAAGCCTTTTATCATTCTCCTACACTTCTTACCTTCAGACTCACTTGCAGTCTCTATATTTCACTGATTGTCTTTCTCGACAGACCTTTTCTTTGTCTCTTCTACTACCTAGCCTCTCCTATATTATCTATCTATATTTCTCTTTACTCCGCTCCCTGTTACTAAACTACTGTATTACCCCCAACTCCATGCTCTTCCCCATACTCAAACTCCTCCCACCCACTATCAGAATATAGCTGCCTATCTCGCGGCTTTTTGCTTTTTACCTGTTATTTGGTTATCACTCCACCCCCTCTGCCCCAATGTCATCTCCCACCTTATAAATCTACCCCCTACTAGGGGACGCCATCTTTCTTCTTTCACTCCTTACCTGGCTGCTATGCACCCTGCTCCGACGCTTCCACCTACAGTAAGTTGACTTTTTTACTCAATGTGCATTGGTGGAAACTGTTCCTTCTACAAGACTACAAGCATGTCTCATTGCTTTTATTGGTTATCAGGAGTGTTACTTGTTTGTTAATACTTTAATATTGCTGCACTCGCTATAACCTAACAGTGTTGTGCACGTGGGTCTACTACAAACATTTGCATTAACTGTTTCTTTCTACATGACTGCTAGTATTTGTTATTATTAATCTTCATTAACTGTTTCTTTCTACATGACTACTAGTATTTGTTATTATTAATTGTTCTATCAGGCGTGAGAACTGTTTTCAATATTTTAATTTTGCCGCACATGCAAAAACCTTTAGCGTTGTGCATGCGAGACTATTTCAAGCATTTGTGAAAGCGGTACTGTCTTATCGGACTGCTAATATACCTTATTGTTAATTGTTTTTCTCTGCTGAAATACTTGTTTCAACTCTTTCTTTTTGCCACACACGCTAAACCCAACCAGAGTTGTGCACGTGGGATCATTACAAGTGGCTCCACTGCCGCGGAGCTGTGAATACCGCTCTGTTTTATGGGACTACTAGAACTCTCTTTTTTTTTGTAGACTTTATTGTACTGCATATGCTAGAACCTATCGGCATAGTGCACAAGGAACTGTTGCAAATGGTTCCATTGCCACATAGCTGAAAATACCTTCTGGCACTACTCTGTCCTATGGGCAGAACTTAGCAAGCCTTCTGCATTACGCATTGTACCTACTTTACACCCACTATAGTGACTTAAGGTCCATATTACCTCTGTGCTAATAATCATTAAAACCAGTACAATGTATTATTACTTGTAAAAGCGTAATCCTCTTAGTGACTCTTATATGGACCCTTGTCAAATTATTAGTTTGTAGCTGACTGTCTGATTTTTTCCCACCAGTGAAGAATAATCATCTAAAGTATTGTGCTCTGTTCATGTAATAGCTGTATCTGTACAAGCAAAGTCTGTAGCGTAATTTACTATTGCTATTTTTACTAGTTTCCCCTTAGCTTATCTCCACCCTGTTATACTCTTCTTACTAATCTATGAACCTATGAACCTATAATGAACCAGTACAGGACCTGATAAGAAGGGAATTAAGCTATGCGTTATAGTTTTAGAACTCAGTAATCCCTATGCAGTATCTGCTAAAAGTTGGTAGCTTAATATATCTTAACACACAAACAGAATATTGTGATTTCCTGCTGAGTCAGTACATGTTACTGTGTCTATGTAATTTTTTGCTTGTGCTGTCTACCTATTGTACTGTTTGCCTCATTACCTCATTCTCTCTCTCTATATGGACCAGCCTTTGTGTTCCTGCACGTCCCTGCACCTGACCACCTGAATGTGCCCTGTTTTGATGCCCAAGGGAAATATTTCTGTGTAAAGAATTGACCTACCAGCTCCCTGAGTGACCTCCCTGAAAAAAGACAGTGAAAGTATGTGTTACTGCAGCAACTTGAAAGATTGTATCCATAACAATAATTAAATACACTGCTAAGTTAGGTAAGCTTCCCAGTCAGGTTAGCCAGCAGCCAAACTACCTCCCTCCCTCTTACAGCACTCTTCTAACCCCTTACTTTTAGTTTTTTTTTACTCTACTTTCCCCATACTTTTATCTCCCTTCTCCCTCAGCCTGATATCCCCTAAGGTGACTTATTTAATCCAATAAGGTGTCTGACCACCAGATGGTGCCTTAATATTAACCTTCTGCCCTTAGTTTCTTCATCCTTTCTCTGCCATATCTCCCTAACTAAGCTTTCTGTCCTTTACTTCACCTTTTTCCTGACCTAATCTCCCCAACCAAGTCCCCAGCTTACTTTTGACTCACTGGTTTCCCGATCTTCTATACCCTAAGGCATCTTAAATCTCTGTCTACTCCTCTTACATCTGTAAATCTATACTTGCTAAGCCTTTTATCATTCTCCTACACCTCTTACCTTCAGACTCACTTGCAGTCTCTATATTTCACTGATTGTCTTTCTCGACAGACCTTTTCTTTGTCTCTTCCCGCTCTGTTCGCCCTGCGGGCTCACGCCGCTCCCCTACCCTGCCCCCAATTCCTACCCGCCCCCAGTACTCCTACCTTTATTCCTCCAAATCCACACCCCTATAAGATTTTGCTGCAATCCCCCTAATCTACTCATTAACCCCCCTACCTCCCTTAACACAGTACAATAGGTAGAGAACACGTAGTACTACCTACCTCCCATTCCTCCTGTTCCAAAAGACCACCTACATATTCATCTCTGCGCCTCCCTAATAACACCACCTATCATTCTCCTCCCACTTATTAATCCCACTATGTCCATGTCTCCCACCCCACACCTATTTCAATTTCTTCTCTTGCTCTCACTCCTTCCTTCTCTTACAACCGCCTATCTCCTAACCTCCTATGAACAACCTCTATACTCCACCCTTCCCTTCCCCTCCAAACACACTTCTACACCACCCGTAGCCTATCCAAACCAAGCTACCTACTTCCCAAATATCATAGACTAGCACCCATTACATATACCAATCAAAATATTAAAAAACTACCTGACTATTTTAGAAAACCCCTTTACCCTAAACATATTATATACCTTCACTCCCTACTAGATGGGGACATACATCCTAACCCTGGCCCAAACCATACCTCTACCACTGAAAAATGGAATCCAAACACTAGTAACTCCATAGCCCCCTCCAAGCCTTCTAACTCTCTCCTCATAGCACATCTCAATATACGCAGCATTAACAATAAAATTCCTCACCTACACACCCTCCTAAACGTCCATCAATTTGAAATCCTATGCTTATCTGAAACTTGGCTAAAACCTACTGTAAATGACAATGAAGTAACCCCACCTGGTTACAATATCATTAGAAATGACCGCATCACCAAAAAGGGAGGTGGGGTCGCAATCCTCTATAAAGCAGAATTAAAAGTTAACACAGTAGACCTTAATCCACCTTTTGACAACAGAGCTGAAATACTAATCTCTAAATTTCAGGTCAACTCTTGCAAATCTATAAATGTTATTTGTTTATACCTACCTCCAGGAAACAACATCAATACCCTTGAAAATATCCTTATTTGGTTTTCTATTAATCTCCCACAAGAAACCATAATCCTAAGAGACTGTAATATTGACTGGCAGTCCTGTAATAATACACACCCCACCACCCATATTAACTTATACGGCTTCTCACAAACTATTAACTACCCTACAAGAACTAATAAACCCAACAACAAAGAAAGTTCCTTACTAATAATCCTCATCAAACTTACAAAGTAGGAACCCTCCCAGATGATCTAAGTGACCACTCCCTAACCTATATTATCAGATATAAAACTAACCTACCTCACCCTAACACTGTCAGAACAGTACGCAACAAAAAGCAATTTAACCTTCAACTCTTCCAGACAGATCTTAATCAATGTCATTGGTCCCCACTAAAATCTCTCCCACTTGATGAAGCAGTAACCTATTTTAATGCCATATTCCTAGCCATCCTGAACCACTATGCCCCAGTACGCTCTGTTAGATGTAAAGCTAAACCAGCCCCCTGGCTCTCTAATGCTACTAGGCAAAAGATCCTTCTGAGAAACAAAGCCTGGACAAAATGGCATACTACTAAAAATCCAACAGATCACCAAACCTTTAGGCAACTTAGAAATCACACTAAAAAAGCCATCATGTTAGACAAAAAGAACTTTTACCTCCAGGCACAGCAGACCTATCAAATTAAACCTCAAAAGTTCTGGAACACCATTAACAAACTTCTTTATCCAGGACAATATATCCCAACTCACTAGGCTCCGACCCAGAGAGTCTCATTCACACTGCCAATGCCTTTAATTCTTTCTTTACCAATGCCATCCAAACTCTTGCTAGCCAACTATCTCCAGATACCACAAATCTGCCTACTTCATCTTCAAACCCTCCCCCATCATTTCAGTTACAACCTGTGTCTACTTCCAGTATATGCTCCCTTCTCCAAAAACTAAAACCTACCACCCCTTCTGCTGACCAACTCCCAACTGAATACCTTCAAAAAGGAGCTAAAGCCATTGCCTGCCCCATATCCATTCTGATCAATAGAACCATAAGTGAAGGAAATATCCTATCACTCTGGAAAATTTCTTACATTATTCCGCTACACAAAGGTGGAAATTCTTATGGCTTCTCTAAATTTCGTCCTATAGCTCTACTATCTCCTCTCGCAAAAATTATGGAAAAGTGTATCCATAAGCAACTTCTTAACCACCTCCTTCAAAACAACTTACTTGCCAACTGTCAACATGGCTTCAGATCCTATCACAGTACCACCACTGCCCTATTATCATTCACAGATTGTATTAACCATAACCGTAACAAAACTGTTCTTTCCTCTGCAGTATTCATTGATTTATCCAAAGCTTTTGACATGGTTAATCACCAACTCCTTCTACATATAATGAAATATCTATCACTTAATCCCTTAGCCATAAATTGGTTCAAATCTTACCTAGAAAACAGACAGCAGGCTGTACTCTGGCACAACACTCGTTCTAATCTCCTTCCCATCTCCCTTGGTGTCCCTCAGGGTTCCATATTAGGTCCTCTCCTTTTTTCCATTTTTATTAATGACCTTCAGTCAGCAATTCCACACACTACCTGCATTCAATATGCAGATGACTCTACTATTATCTGCTCAGCCATTTCTCAAACCGAACTACAGACCCTTACCCAGAAAGCATTTAATACTGTTGAAGAATGGTTCACAAACCGTTGCCTCCTCCTAAACCCCCCAAAAAACTAAACTGCTACTCTTCTCACCAACCCGTAAGTCCACCCCCATACATTTCACACTTACATCTAACAATGGTACTCTTATTTCTCCCGACCCTGCTACCAAATTCCTAGGAATAACAATAGACAATAACCTCAACTTTGATAGTCATATTACCAGTACAATAAAACAGTCAACAAGAAACTAGGATCCCTCTATAGAATCAAACCCTTTCTTACACCAGTAGCCAGGACTGCTATAGCCAGAACTCACCTAATATCTACTTTACTCTATGCTTCACCCATTTATATGAATCTTTCTAAAAACAACCTCAACAAACTGTCAGGATCCTATAATAATATTGCCAGATTTGCTACTGACTCTCCTTTCAGAACTCATCACTGCCTTAATTTAAAACAACTTGATTGGCTAGAATTTCTACACCATCTCCAATTTCTACAGCTTACTATAGCCCACAAGACCCTGTATCAACGCACCAATACTCTCTAGCCTCTTTACCCCCTACAATAATCCAAAAAATTTACGCTCATCAAACAAACTTCTGTTTAACACTTGCAGATCTAACAACTCAGCAGGTGACTCCCTGTTCTCTAATACTGTTGGAAAGCTATGGAATTTACTACCCTCTGAACTCACAACTCTGTCTTCTCTTACACATTTTAAAAAGAAACTCAAACTATACCTCAATACACACTGGTTATGTTCCTGCACTAATCCTGACTAACTTTCTTACTTCTCACCAATAACTACCACACATCATAGTCTAACCCCTATAGTTTTCCTTTTACCATGAAACTGCTAATGAATTTCATAAATATATGCATATAACATCCTCTCATTAATATTAATCCTTGCAGTTTACTGTCCTTGCTATGAACAGTCAGAGTATGGTAGTTAGTATTTCTCTAACAATGTTCAACTTTTTGCTATTTTTTTTTAAGAAAAAAAAAATATTTTTTAGTTCTAACTACAATCTTTATTTTGTATGTATCTTTACTGTTATTTCCTTCTTTATTGTATTTTGTAAGTGTCTTGGAGCTTTTCTCCCTGGGCCTCTACTGAAAATGGAAATGTAAAATAAATAAATAAATAAAATTTACCCTATCACTAAACACCTCATTGTAGAATACACTTAGGCTGGCAAAAAGATATTCATCCAACCAATTATAAGCTTTTATCGAATAATTTGGCCAATAAAAATTACTGTGGTCTGATGCTCATTCTTCTTGACACTGATTTTCAAATACTAAGGTATTCTAATGTAAACTTTCATAAGTTTTTGACTGTATAAGTATGAGGTCATTGTACTGAAACTTTTACAGTGCTCATCTGTCTGTTAAGTATGAGCAAATAAAGCAGTGGTTATTAACCTCTCGCGGCCTGGTATAATTGATGCCAGGGCCCAGTACTGGGCCGCTGCCCGGTGATTGAGAACCACTGCTCTACACCATTGGAATGGATAAAATTAAAGTCTTTGATGTTAATCTTCCCTCCACTATCTCACAGACTTGTCTCAAACAACCACTGTATACGATGCAAACATGATGTAACAAAATACCAGCACAAAATGTACACTTTTATGGCAAACACAATGTAGAACAAGTGCAAAATCAAATCAGTAGAGTAAGATGAAAATGGTTTCTTTCTCTGTGGCTCTCAAAGTTTGTTTAAAGGAAAAACAACTAATTTGTAATAAGAAAAAATAAACAGTGTGTGAGTGGAGTGTTCATGTTCATTTGCATCTTAACACTAAGCTTTAAAGCCTTGCTTTTGTTCAGTGTCCTAAGTATAGCTCCAGGCTACACCCTTTATCTGAGGTGTGATGCTGGCAATCTGTGACTGATAGGGCATGCCATTATTTTCTTAAAGGCTCTGTAGTTAGAATAAGTGACATAATGTAGTTACTCTGCCATCCTAGACTTCATGATGTAGCAAAAGAGGAGACAAACATAGAAAAGATAGGCAAACAGAAATAAGTTCGGACATAAAATAACGGGAATAATTATTAAATAATGCTTTTTCTGATTGGGGCGTGTTTAGTGTTGAATTACAGGGAAGATCACTTTTTGGAAAGAGTATAAACTAGTAAAAAGCAAAACGAAGACCAATAAAACAAAATCAAGGCGAAGGCACCTGCAAATGAATCCACGACAACAATAGCGTAAACTGTTTAATTTTCCACTTTCGTCCGTAGACTTCCTCAGAATAACACTTACAAACACAAACAGAGTTTAAATAGGCAAGACATCACTATGGAAATTAATTAAAAACAATTAATGATGTCACAAAATGAATAACTGCAACATTTAAAGAAAAATGATAAACCTTTTCAAGTAATGTGTAAACAAACTAAATCTTCACATTTATTAACCTTTAATTTCCTATATTTAAGGAAGCATTTGACATTGGTGGTCTCATTGAGACCTGGGGGACGGTCAGACCTCAATTTAATCTGCCAATGTGTCTCCCTTTGTAGTAGGAAATTTTTAAAGTCCCCCTCCCTTTTGTCTTGTTTATCCTGACTGGGCCATATATATCAGTAGGTACCTTTGATAGAACTTTTTCTGTTCCTGGATATGTTAACTGTCGCTCATCTGGTGTGGTTTACATTGCCTTGTGTTCATCATGCACCGCCTTTTATGTGGGCATGACGACCAGGCAATTGAAAACCAGAATAAGGGAACACTTGTATAGTATCAAAACCAAAGATGAAAAAAATGCCCTTTTTAAACATAGTTTAGTTTGTCAGGCTTTCAATAAATTTTTATTTTCAATTTTGGAAGTCTGTAAGAAAGACAAAAGGGAGGGGGACTTTAAAAATTTCCATAGTGATGTCTTGCCTATTTAAACTCTGTTTGTGTTTGTAAGTGTTATTCTGTGGAAGTCTACGGACGAAAGTGGAAAATTAAACAGTTTACGCTATTGTTGTCGTGGATTCATTTGCAGGTGCCTTCGCCTTGATTTTGTTTTTTTGGAAAGAGTATGTTGACATTTCGGTGGAGTTGTCCTTTAAGTACCGGGAAGTAAATACAAGGTTTAGGATACTATGAAGAACTACTAAAGGTAATTATGGGCTCAGGTTGTCAAATTTTAAAGCCGGCAACAAAAAAGCCTTGCATAGTCATCTAATGGACAACAGGACTGATTCTACTTTGAATATCAGTGTAATGAAAGATGTATGTGTGATTACTAACCAGACTCAGATAACTCAAAATTTTGCAGTTACATTTTTGGTCTTATCCATTAACTACTTTACATCTTTTTTTCCCTTACTAAGTAACATTGTTGACACCTGTCTTTCTATAACACCAGGCATGGTTGAGAAATCTTTAATTGTTATTAAGCTCCATTCTGTGGCCGGCCCTGATGGCCTTAATGGGTACTTCATTCCAAAGATCAGCAAGTCTGTATCACAGTGTTTACTGTGGTTATTTCAATGTGGTTTAATGGAAGGGTGTGTTCCACACATATGGAAAACTGCTGTTGTTATTCCACTTTTTAAAGGAGGTAATACATACATATTAGACAATAACTGTCCAGTCAGCCTGACATGTATTATAGGAAAATGCTTTGAAAGAGTGAATTGTTTTGGACATTGTTCAGTATGTTTTTTTTCTTGTGGTAGATCTTGTCTCACCATCCTTCTTAGTTTCTCTCAAAATGTATGGGAATCGATAGACCTGGATTTATCTGTGGAAGTGATTTATTGAGATGCATCTTAGGCATTTGATTTTGTGCCTTATGATGGTATTCTCTCCATCTTATGAATGGCATTCTTTCCATCTTATCATAACTAGGTACTAATTAATTTATAGTCAAGTCTACTGGTGAGTGGTTGACAAGGACAGCATTTAAGGTTAAAGTTGAGGGTATCTTTTTCCGAATTTAGGAAGGTATCAGTTGGGGTACCTCAGGGCTTGGTGCTTGGGACAGTACTGTTTAACATATTAATGTCTGACTTTCTGATTTATAGTAGCATATTTTTTGTAAGTTTGAAGACAGTACAAAAATGAGGGCAATTTTACAGTGAAAGACCAAGATAAATTGCAAGGGTATTTTGACAGCCTGTTTGTTTTGTCATTAAGCAAGAACACACAATTTAATGCCAGCAAAACCAAGGTATTATATTTTGGCTGCCATAATCAACGTTTTCCATATGCCCTGGACAATGTTTTATTAAAGAACAAGAATAAATTCAGGTACTTGGGCATAATTATAAATAATCAGTTAAGTTATGAGGCTAACCTTACATTGGTCATCAAGAAGTGCTATGCAGTTATTTATGATGTTCTACTTAGCATTTCAAGTTATGATGACAGAGTACTGTTCACAACTAGAAAGCTGTTGTTAAGCCTCATATTGAATTTGTAGTGCTGCTTTTGTCTATAACCACTCACCAATGACCAGGCTGGAAAAAATATAGATGTTTTTTACTAAAAAGATAGCGTGAACCATCTAAACTGTAGGAATTGACTGGAGCAGCTGTCACTGTATTTAATAAAGTATAGAAACAAAAACTCCAGATGACCACCACGGCTTAAAAACAATAATTTTAATTTAGACAAGCACTTTCACGTAGAACACTACGCTTTTTCAAGTCTTCAATAAAAATGCAAAAGCACATACACATTTTAGAGTCAAAACTGCATCAGTTAACTAATTTAAAAATCAATTAATATGTTAATTAAAAAATTCAATGAATCACTTACTAAAATTCAATTATATGCTCATTTAAAGAGGGCAGGCTTGCAGCTCCGGTTTTATACACACATAGTTGTTTAAGCGTGGATATACATTAGCCTGAAGCTTTAAAATCCACTTCAGCTCTACCCGTTCCACTTGATTATTTAAATTACCCCCTCCTATCATTTGCAACAATTTGTAAAACCCTAAATCCAAATTCACGTGCAGGAAATTCTATAATATGTTTGGCTAAAGTATTTAGTTTATTATTATTTCTTATATCGTACATATGTTGATACATCCTGTCTCTAAAACTTTTCTATGTTTTACCTACATAAAACACTTGCATGCTTTACACTCTGCCATATAAACTAAATTTGTTGTATTACAGGTAGCATACAATCTAGGATGAAAAATGAAGGGTAAAACTGGATGTTTGAAGTCCTGGGAAATATGTATATGTTGACAAATTCTATAATTACTACAGGGATATGTTCCTAATTTATTCAAAGCAATAGACTTTCTCTGTCGATCATTACAAAGTAACTGTTTCAAGTTACTTTTGTTTTTATACGCAAAACCAGGAGTTTCACCTATTATTTTCTCTGTTTCTCTATCTATTATCAAAAAATGCCAATTTTTCTTAATTATACTGCAATCCTTGTTGCTGTCACTGGCATATCTAGTAATGAAATGCATTCTATTCTTTTTTTACGGCTGCATTTGTTACATGTGCTATAACTTTTCTATTACTTTCATTACTTTCTTGAATAATACTATCCTTGGCCTCTTGAAAAAACGTTTTATTGTATCCCCTCTCCATAAATAATCAATATAAATGATCAAATTCATTCTCCCTATCAGCATGTACCTTACATATGTTCTTAACCCTATTTAATTGTCCTTTGACAATATTCGGGAACACATGCCTAGGATGCATACTATTATAGTCCAAAAGACTATTCTTCCAGCATGTTTTTCGAAACAACTTAGTTTTTATATTACCTGATATGTCTCTGTATACAGAGACATCCAGGAAATCAATGATCTCATGAGAATGGGATACCGTAAACCTTAAAAAAATGTGTTATAGACTCTAAATACTTAATAAAGTCCAATAAGAGAGGTAACCCTCCGTCCCACAACATAAAAGTATCATCAACAAAGTGTCTATACATTTTTATATGCATTTCATAAGCACTATTACATAAATGTTCTTTCTACCAGTGATAAACAACTAGGTTTGCATATGAATTTGCGCAGGGGTTACCCATGGCTACCCCCCACTTCTGCAAATAAATCGTATTTTCATACATAAAAATATTAGATAATATTAAATCTAATAATGTACATATTAGAATAATGTTATCAGTACTGCTACCCCCATTTCTCTCATCATATTCCTCAATGCCTCTATGCCATATTTATTAGGTATGCAAGTGAACAAGCTCTGAACATCCAATGCCACCATGAGACAGTCACTAAGTATAGAGCCTGCATCAAACTCCCTTAGATCTCTCAAAAACTGAGAAGTAGCTTTTAAAATAGTGGGGATCTTTCTAACAAGGGGGCTTAATATGCTTTCTACATAAATTGAGAGGGGTTCTGTGGCCCAACTGCCTCCATCTACGATGGTCCTCAGGGGTGGTTTATGTAAGGACTTATGCATTTTGGGCAGTCCTTTAATATATGGTATTCTTGGATGGTCCACAGTGAAAAACATACATTCTTTCATCAATTTGTCTGCACATCAGCAACTCATATACATTATCCTTAATGTTTCTAACTATACTTAAATACTGTGTATGCAATATTAACATATAAGTATTTACCTCATTCAACATTTCAAGCATCAAGTTAACATAATCACATTTGTTCATGATCACCACAGCCCCTCCTTTATCTGCAGTTCTTATACTTATTGCTGCATTATTTTGTAGAGATCGTAAAGCATATCTCTGCTATGTTGTTGTTGTTTGTCTTTCGGCTTTTTCCCAGTAAGGGGTCGCCACAGCGGAACTCCGGTCCGCTAATGATTGGCAGTAGATTTTTATGAAACGCCGAGGTGCCAGCTCGACGCTCAACTTTCAACGAAGGCACGCCCATTTACGCATGCATGTCTTTCGAACGCTACCCAACCGCGGGGAGGACATGCAGACTCCACACAGAAGGCACTCCCAAGCCCAGCCGAGAATTGAATGGGAGAACCTCTTGCTGTGAGGTAACAATGCTACCACCACGGCATATCAAGGTTATAAAAAGAACCCCTATTATTCTCATAAAAATTCTCACATATTTCTTTCTCACAGGCTCTAATAAATGACTCAACATGGTTTGGTATAGCTGGTACAAAGGAGCTTTTCTTATATGGTTTTGTCGTATCATACTTATTGTCAACTTTAAAACACAATTTTAATGATATGTTATGGCCAAACAGTCTTAAATCTGTCAACAGTTCACTTACGTCAGTGCACGCAGAGGGTATGAAAGTCAAACCCTTATTCAATATAGCTATTTCAGCTTCATTCAAGTGATAATCTGACAAATTAACAACAAGTTCATTTACTGTTTCTGTCTCCTGTTTGGAGTTATTCTCTCCCCTGAAAACTTTCTTTTCCTTCTTCCTTGACTTATTGAGCGTTGCTGTTGCCTCTGTGTATTCTGTTTTACCGGTAATGGTAAAAAAATGATCCAAAGTCAGGGGAATGATCTGCTTAGGTCTTGCACCTTCAAAACCTGATTATTAGCTTGCTGATTAGGTAGAGGAGTTACACCAAGGTCAGAAACTACTTGAGACGTAATTGATTGTGAACTGTTGCTCTGACACACCTCCTGTGTCTTGGAAGCTAGAACCGGTGAAGGCACATTCAGTATGTTAGGTGTAGAGATTTCTACTTCTTCCACTCGAGTATCTCTTTGTATATCAGACCCAATATCATTATTATTAAACCACAGCCATGTAACTACATGCCTGAGGCTGAAATCTGTGAAATCTCATTGCAGCGTACGCTGTTTAGTCTGTCTCAGTTTATTTTCATATAATGAGATATTCACATACATATTGTTCAAAGCACTAGTATAGATGTTCCCATCAAACTTTTCATTGATGTCATTATGTTGCTGTTGTATGCTAGTGCTTATATTTTGTTCTATAGGGTCAAAATAATCAATTATTAGCTGCATATACTTATGACTCAGCTCTAAATTCAGTTGCTGCCACCGTTTCAGCAATTCCGGGTGGGTTTCCCCATATGTGGGCATACATAAAACCCTCATACCCCTTGGAATCACATTAAAGTGAAGGCAAGCTTCTAGATGTTGTCTCTGCCAACTAATACGTTTGAATTTATAAATGTTATTCTCAAGATCTTTTACCTTCTGAATAAACTGCTGATAAGCTTACGTTTTATTTGGTACATGAGCCCCAGAATTCCCTTCAAAACTCATGGCCAAAAGCGGATTTTCTCCTTTGTGTAGAATACTCTCCCATTTCAACTGCAAGTCATTCTCTCTTGGGACATAGTCCAATTCTATGGAAGCATTTTTAGCCATGTGGCTCTGCTGGTACAAAATAACCCAACAAGCAAAAACACAAAATACCAGCAAAAGTCCAAAGATCATCCACGAATCAAAAGCAGCAGTGAAACAAAAACTGCAGATGACCACCACGGCTTAAAAACAATAATTTTAATTTAGACAAGCTCTTTCATGTAGAACACTACGCTTTTTAAAGTCTTCAATAAAAATGCAAAAGCACATACACATTTTATAGTCAAAACTGCATCAGTTAACTAATTTAAAAATCAATTAATACATCAATTATATTAAATGAATCAATTACTAAAATTTAATTATATGCTTATTTAAAGAGGGTGGGCTTCCAGCTCCGGTTTTATACACACACAGTTGTTTAAGCCTGGATATATATGAGCCAGGAGCTTTAAAATCCACTTCAGCTCTACCCGTTCCACTTGATTATTTAAATTATCCCCTCTGCTATCATTTGCAACAATTTGTAAAACCCGAAATCCAAATTCATGTGCAGGAAATTCTATAATATGTTTGGCTAAAGCATTTCTTTTTATTATTATTTCTTATATCATACATATGTTGATACATCCTGTCTCTAAGACGTTTCTGTGTTTTACTTACATAAAAACACTTGCATGCTTTACACTCTGCCATATAAACTAAATTTGTTTTATTACAGGTGGCATACAGTCTAGGATGAAAAATGAAGGGTAAAACTGGATGTTTGAAGTCCTGGGAAATATGTATATGTCGACACATTCTACAATTACTACAGGAATAAAATAATAAAGTATAGGTTAATTTGTGTTGATCTTATAAATATATATAACTGTATGAATGTTGCCACTATGCTAACCATTACTAATATGGAAATAAGTCATCACAGATACAGTACAAGGAATAATACTTTTTTTTTTTGAAAAATCCAGCTTACATTACAAATTTGCGGAATCAATCTTTTTCATTACTAGGCTGCTAAATTATGGAATAAATTACCTACTTGGGTTAGACAAGCACCAAGTATTGATATATTCAAGACTGGTCTTTATAAATGATATAGTGATAGGGTTTACGGAGTTACCTGGATGGTGGCAAACTTGTACATGGTCACTACAGTGGCCCTGAATTTGTGTTTTACTGAGCGTTGAAGGCACAACATGACAGAGTTATCTCTGATATCTAGTAGTTCCCCTGCCCCTAAGTGCCATTAACACACAATGCTAAATGTAATACCTGATGTCTAGTGGTAACCCCCATCCCCGTCTTTGCTACATGTCATTAAGGCATGAGATGTTAGAGTTGTCTTTGGTGTCTAGTGGTTCCCCTGCTCTAAGTACCAGTAAAGCATGATGATACATGTAATCACTGGTATCTAGTGGTTTCCCCATAGGATCACAGGATCATAGGAACTTACTAGGCTGTTGTCCTTGAGGCCCTTACAAGGCTAGCCATGAATTTAGCCCATGTTCCAACAAGTCAGCACCCGATGCCCCTGTCCAACAGGGACACAGGTGGAATCCCAGTGGTGTATTTTCTGTTCCCCATCCAGTTTGCTCTTAAAAAGGATTAATGAGGTACTCTGCTTGACATGGAGAGAGAGTCTATTCCACAGAAGGGGGAGTCTGTGGGACACAAATCTGTCCCACCAACAAGTCCTATTGATGTCACAGACCAGGTTGAGGTCACACGTGCAGATTATTTGAGTGGAGCGTGACTTGCAGATATGCAGAAGTCCCATCAAGGCGGGGTCTGAGATTGCTTTGTATGCCAGACAGAGGTCACCTCTGAGGAGTCTGTATGAGACTGAGTAGAAGGACAGGGATTTTAGCCTATCTGTGTAGGGTAGATGTTTGATGCCCTGGATTCTCCTGCTGAGGAAACTCTGTGGTCTCTCCAGCTGCTGCATTTGCTTTGTGAGGTACATGCCCGAAGGGGCATTGTACTCAATAATGGGTCTTATAAGGGGAGAATACAGAGATATTATGACCTCCTTGTTTCTGGATGAGATACCCTTACTAATGAGGTGGGCCATGTAGAAAGCTTTTCATACAACAGAGGCAATATAGTGGTCAAAAATCAGTTTGCTATCAACCTGGGTGCCCAACTCCCTCACAACTGATTGCGTGCTTAGGACCTTGTTATTAATGTGATATTTTGTGGGGACATCACTCTCCCCAAAGGGGATGATGTTGCATTTTTTGGCATTCAGTTTGAGGCCACGTTTCTGGCACCAGTCATTTGTTTGGTTGAGACCCTCTTGGAGGATGTCCACATCACTAGGGGAATTGATGATAGCACCCAGCTTGCAGTCACCTGCAAACTTGGTCAGCCACAGTGCAGTGGTTTTGGCCTGCACCTCAGAAAAGTATATCCCAAACAAGAGAGGCCCCAAGACCGATCCCTGGGGTACACCGATCATTACGGGTCTACTGCTTGAGGTGGCTTCCCCTATTTTGACTATGTGGGTTCTATCAGTGAGCCAGTTTGCTACCCATCTAGTAACTTACAGATTGATGCCTAGTTGAGAAAATTTATCTATTATATGTGAGTGGGGAATAGTATCGAAGGCTTTGGCCAGGTCAAGGTAGGTGGTATGCACCGTCTTCTCCTCATCCATGGCTTTGGTGACTGTTTCAAAAAAGTCAACCAGATTTAACATGCATGACCTCCCCTTGATGAAACCAAACTGTGTGGGATCAAGTGTTTGGAGGTTGTCAATGTCCTTGTTAATGAGGTCAATGATAATCCTTTGCATGGCCTTGCAGATCAGGATAGTTGGGTCTATAATTTCCTGGATCGGTGGACTCTCCACCTTTGTGCAGATGGATGACAGTGGCTTTCCTCCACTCAGCTGGGATAAAGCCAGTACTTAGGCTTTGGTTGAACAGGGTGCCTAATGGTGCTGCAAGTCCTTGCCTGAGTTCATGTAGGATGCAGCCTGGGATGTTATCTGGTCCCATGGAGGCTGTATTTTTTGCCTTTGAGAGAGAGCAGTGATGACTTTCTCCCTAGAGACAAGAGAAGGGAGGCGGGTGCTGGGGATGTCCTGATTTACTGATTGGGGGGACAGAGGGGTGAAGTTTTCATTGAACCTGTCTGCCAGCAGGTTGGCTATATTTATGACATTTGTGTATGTGGTGTCCTTGACCACCAGTTCTGAGCAGATCTGAGTGCTTCCTTTGAGAGTGCGGACATAATGTGAAGAAGGGTTTATGATTGTCTTTAGTAGATGGGGCCAGTTTGGACTCAAAGTTTGCTTTAGAGGATTATTATAGAGTTTATTTATTGCAGATGTCTACCAGACAGGTCTACTCTTCCTTGAGGAGGATGATTTTGTCCTGTCGGGAATTCCTGATTCCATGCAACCGTATAGTGCTTTGGTGTAGGTTTGGACATATGTGCCAGTTCCTGCGGAGGGTGAGGGGGCTGTGAAACTGTTTATACCTTCCTTCAGCAGGTTGTAATCAGCTTTGGAGAAGTTTTTTTTGTCCGAACATAGCTGGGGTGGGGTCAGGGGAGATGGTGACTTCGAAAGTGACCACTTTGTGGTCATATCATGCATGGAGGATAACACTTTAGGGATGCTGCAGTGGTTACGCATGTTGGTTAATACCAAGTCCAAGATATTATCACCTCTTGTGGGGGTGTCGACCAGCTGGTCCAAGGCATTTGCATTGATGAAATCAAGGAATCTCTGGGCATTTTTGTTTTGGCATGAGTAGTTCTTCTGTGGTTGGATAGTTAAAGTCGCCCAGGATCAGGGTAAATGGTTGAATCTTGATAGATTTGAAGAGGTCCAGATAGGTGAAGTGGGCATCTTGAGTCAAAGTTGGGGACCTATAGCTAGCTATGATTTGAATAGGGGTCTTGTCAATGGTTAACTATACCTGGAGTGTCTCCTATGTGACACACTGTTTGACCAGCCTGGGGTGTGTAAGTCTTTAATATATATTGCAACTCCACTTCCTTTTGCTTTGCTGCCCATGGTTTGGGGTCTGAATGTATGATGGAATGAGTAACCTTGTATGGCTGGGGTGCTCTCTGCAGTTTTGAACCAGGTTTCTGTGACTGCTCAAATGTCAGCATCTTCCAGGGTTAAGAATGCTTGCAATAAGTGCAGTTTCATGTTTAGACTCCTAGCATTTAGCAACATTACCTTTAATTTGGGTTTTGATGAAATTTTCATGTTGCTAGTTTTGCTCTCATGGCATTGCCTAAGAAAGGCACTATGGGGGAGCAGGAGCCTTTGCCAGAAGCCTGAAGCCCAAGGGAGATAGACGCAGGCCATCTCTGGCAAAGCAGCATGGTCTGTCGATCACGTCTTCCCAGGCTGTCAGGTAATGGTTCCCCTTGGAGTGACACTAGAAACTAAGCCAATTGTTAAAGTCAATCATTTTCGGTTTGTATTGAGGCATCATTCTGGGTGATGGTAGAATGCTGCTTAAGGCTAGTAACATACCTGCCTGGGGCACATATTCAGTGAGCTCGATCATGTCTCTTCATATAATCCAGGGAGGTACCGCTCAAGTCATTCACACCAACATGCACTATGACAGAGTCATAACAGTACCTGTTGTTGAGACTTGAGTGCATGGGTGATATGGTAGATTTTGGCACCTGACAAATGACTAACCGTGACTTTCTGCTTATCCAGCCTGGTGAGGGGCGCATCTGTGTGTATCACAATAGAGTCTCCTATGACTAATATGTTGGGTTTATGTTTAGGCCTTAGTGGCTGTGGGACACATGTGTGTGGACTATGTGTGGTGTGGTGGGCAGTGGAGTTTGCATGTGGTTTTGCCTCAGAGGTCTCTTTTGTTTGGGTATGCTTTTGTTGAGGACCTCCACTTATGTGCGTGTGTGTTGTGTAGGTGTGGTGTTTGTCTTGACAACTTTCTCAGTGTCAGATATACTAGCTTGTAAGGGAGAGAGCATAGACTCTTAATCTAATTGCATCTCTCACAAATTGTGTTCCTAGGTGGTAGTAGTAAAGGGTTGTCCATGTACATAAGGCAGTTGCTACACTGTCTCAGGATGCCCATATTAACCAGACTGGCAGGAGAAACCATAGGGATTTGTCCATCCATATTAGTCAGAATCTGAGGGAGACAGGCCAGAGAGAGAGATAAGGGGATAAAGGGTGGAAGGTCAAGAGTGCTACTAGGTGATCACACAAGTGCTACTAAGGGAAAATTTGTAACTGGAATACCTCTCAGTGGGTTAAAACAGTGCAGCGGTGGTGCGTGATGTACAAACTTGCCCAAACTGGCTCAAACGTGGGGTTTAAATACCACAAAAAATAGAAGATTCTAGTAACACAGAAATCTAGCCTCTTTGCTTGGAAATGTGCTAAAGATGAGGAACTACACTGCTGGGATACAGCTGTAGCTAAGGGAAAAATTGTCGAAATTATCTGTCTGGCTGTGGCGCACAATTGCATGGCAGTCCGTGGTGCTGGGCGATGAACAAACAAGCAGAAACCAACTCAAGGGTTGGGGATTAAATACCAGAAGGTTAAAACCTAAAACAACTTTAAAAAAGTTCAGAAAAAACAATGAGGTGCTTACTCCAAGCCCTAGCCCAGCCAACATTACCAGCCAGGGACCAATCAGCACAATCCTCTCACTAGAGTGCAGAAGGCCCCTTTCTAATCCAAGATGGCCTGGGAAATGTGCTCAGAACAAACAGCTACTACAAACAAACAACCATGCCCAGAAACAGTAACACTGAGTCTAGACTATGCTACAGCTACTGGCTACACTATTTTAGGCAGAAAACACTACAGAAATGTTTACTACAACAATGAGATAAAAAAAAAAAAAAAGAGCAAGGAGACACTAGATAATGCTTTTCACTACAAGAAAAATCGGGACAAACAAACAGATGCTTAACAAATGGAGAAAATTTCCAGTTAATACCTTTCAAACACTGAAAATGGCTAAAAAAGCTTTACAAACAGTGAAAACAGTAACAAAAAAGATTTAACAGGCCCAGTAAGGCAGCCAGTTGCAGTACAACAGTGTAGTTTGTTTATAATAATAAAATACAGTAAAAATTTGGCAGCACACAGTAAAAAGTGCAATAAACAGTAAGAATAAGCAATAACTAGAAAAATAAACAAGAAAGATAGCACCTTATGGTTTTTAGGAAGCTCAAAAGCCTCTAGTCATCTGAAATCCCAGCACAGAGTTATGGCTGTGTCCATCCTCCATTCAGCTCAGTATGTCTTTGTTAATTGTTATCAATGCATGAGATGACAGAGCTATTTCAGGTGTTTAGTGATTCCCTTGAAGCATTGTTGGAGATGTTGCTCATTAATCTGGGAGACTGTGGCAATATGACAGCCCTCCAATCCACCCCCCATATACAGTCAGTCCACACACACACCTACCCTGCTACCCCCACTAACCCCACACTGCAACCTCCCAGGCAGACACACACTCACACATATGGCCCCTCACATACACACACACACACACACACACACACACACACACACACACACACACACACACACACACACACACACACACACACACACACACACACACACACACACACACACACCGGATACATTTCCCAACACTACCTGTCTGCTGCAGTTCTTGGTACTTGCCTCTATAATGGTGGATGAGCATGAGATTTTGGCAATGTTTGTTACCACCCGCAGCCAAGTGATTTTCTAATTAGCATATGTCTGTAACCCCATGATGCCTCATTAGTATATAGCCTGGCCACAGAGGTAGCCCACCATGGAGCTGCACATTTTTGTGTTGCAGCATTGTGGTGCAGCTGTGTCTAAATCAGAAATAATTTCGAGGTGGACATCTCACGATAATGTTTCTAACTGGGCCCATAATCTCTCATATGATTATCCCCATTTACAAAAATTCTCACAAAGGAAATCCAAAAAGAACCTGTAATAAGTTCAGCAGCAAAATAATATCTACATAATTTCTTTCGACCTTAGTACACCTCAGTTAAACCTGTCTCCAATCTACCCCATCTTTAGACAATCTGGTGTCATTATAACCATATAATTAATAGCCTCTGCTCTTCTTTACTTGGATATTATATTGAAGAACTCTTCAGATGACTATTTAAAACATACACCCACATAAATATATTAATTTGTCACGCCATTATTTCACATACATTTACATGACACTCTACATGCTTCTTTCAGATAAAAAGCAATTCCTACTTACTACTTTCTTTAAATAAATGGCTAAAATACCAATTTCATGCTTGGCTTGTTTTTTTCTCTTAATTATTGTTGGAGGGGACAGATCAACAAAGTTGCTGTATGCAGACGATGGGGCATTACAGGCAGACTTTGAGCTAGAACCTCAGCAAAGGATAGGAGAATGGAATGCAAAACTGAAGGCACATGGGATGAAACTAAGCACAGATAAGACAGTGATAATGGCGGCAGACTGGGGAAATCAGAAGAAGCTGAGAACAGAGATAGAAGGGAAGATAGTGGAACAGGTAAATAGCTTCAAGTATCTGGGAGGGGTGGTTGAGGAGAAGGGAAGTCTGAATGAAGAGGTCAAAGCTAGAATCAGAGGGGCTGCAGCTAACTGGCATAGAGTGTCAGATGTAGTCTATGACAGAAGAATGCTAAAGAAGCTGAAAAATAAGTTGTAAAAGACAGTGGTGTGACCAGTACTACTGTATGGTACAGAAACCTGGACAGTAAAGGCGGAACAGTTGAAGAAGCTAGAGGTGATGGAAAGGAAGTGCCTGAGAAGGGTGGTAGGATGCACACTTTGGGACAGATGAAGAAATGAGGACATAAGAGCAGAAGTCAAAGTAGTTCCTATTGCAGAAAAGATCAAAGAGAACAGATTACAGTGGTTTGGACATGTGCAGAAAAGCAGAAGACAATCTCGTGAGGAAGATTTGGGACAGACAGGAAGAAGGTAAGAGGAAGCAAGGTCATCCAGCAAAGAAGTGGATGGATTGTTGAAATAAGATCTGCGACAGTCAGGCATGACTAGTGCGGCACTGAATCGAGAGAGTTGGCAACAGTTAACACAATACCCCGACCCCATGTGGAAAAAAAATGGGAAAAAGGGGGCTGATGATGATTGCTTTCATTTGATATCCATACCAACCCAGAACTACCTCCTTCCTCAGTAAAATCTACAGACCATAACACATCAGTGGCAGCTGTCAAGTTTAAAGCAATATGGTGGGTACAGAAGGCAAGTGCATTGGATGAACTAACTGGAATGGGGAATGACTGTATTTTGGCAGATCAATGACTGTTTAACTGTGATCAAGCAACAGCTAGGATCAATCACTTTCATCCACAGACTGAATCAGTTCTAACTCAGTATAGCCACTTTATTCAGTTTTGATCCAGTAAAAATAATGATAATGGACAAAGTAAAGTATTTGCTTTGCTCAAACATACTCCAGCTTTGTCAAGCCAGATCAATGGCAATTTAACTGTTATCAAATGACAACAGAGAGTCAGCCAGTTTCATCCATAGATTATCCCTATGCCATAAAATACAGCCACTTTATTGACTGTGTACCCATCAGATGTCATAGTCTGACCAAGTGAATGAAAAAATGCATAAGTAGTGGACACAATAATGTATTTCTGCTTGTTGCTGTCATATACGTAGAGTACAGCCCATTTGCAAAGCCCTCCTCCACACACATACAAGCAAACAAATGTATTCAGCAATTACAGCTACTTTAATGACTGTGTACACATCACACACACACGCACACACACACACACACACACACACACACACACACACACACACA